>NW_021582889.1:0-290 GCF_001605985.2 Dendrobium catenatum
TGGAAACATGACTTAGTCCCTAAAATTTTCTAAATACTCTAAGCTTATTTTCTAGTTTTTTTTTTTCTTATATATGTCACTAGGTTGATTGGGCTTAAATAAAAGTTCAACTAACTATTAAGCAAAACACATATAAATGCACAAATATCATACATAAGTCCTTATAACTAGGAGAACCAAGTGCTAGGTGCATTTACGCATCCTATACATGCAATGAATAAATACAATTAACATAAACAAAAGTTTGATTAGCGAATTGTTGGAACACAACTATCCACTAATCCTTCCCA
>NW_021582890.1:0-236 GCF_001605985.2 Dendrobium catenatum
TAAAGAAAAAGATAGAAACATCATTACTCAACAGGATTATCCTATCCCTCCTCAAGCACCTGCTAAGGAGAAGGGAAAAGGCCCTCAGTTGGATGTTGATTATAATGTGTTGGCTCATTTGAGAAAGATCCCTTCCCTTCTTAGTGTTTATGATGCACTTATGATGTCCTACGACTTGAGAGAGACTTTGGTAAAAGCTTTGCTTGAACCAGAGTCTTATCAAGCCTTCTTTGCCA
>NW_021582891.1:0-247 GCF_001605985.2 Dendrobium catenatum
TTCATATTATCGAGATGTTCAATTCGACTATAAGTTTGCTAAAATCGGAGTTCATGCAGCTCCACATTTTATTTCAGAAGTTTCCAATTTAAATTTATATCGAGATTTATGCTTCATCAAGATAATTTTTTGGATGATAAATCACTTAATTAATTTATATATTATATTATTGGTAGTCATAATTAATTTTTTTTTAAAAATAATTCTTATTTATTATATCTCCTATAATATTTAAAATAAGGGAAAT
>NW_021582892.1:0-276 GCF_001605985.2 Dendrobium catenatum
AACCGCCCCAAGCATGCCTTTGTTGCGCGTGGTGGGATGGGACCCCGGTGCGGAACGTACGGTGAAGCGGGATAACTTATAAGTACCCCCGAGCGGGGGGAAAGTAAACTGCCCTTTTTCATAAAAATAAAAATGCTTTTTAAAATCCCATGCACGCCTTTATTGCGCGTGGTGGGAGAAAAATAAAAAATATCACTGCCGCGGTGTCTCACAAACACCAACCGTGCACGTCTTTATTGACGTGGCGGGTAGGCGGCCTCTTGGCTTTTCCCCCAA
>NW_021582893.1:0-291 GCF_001605985.2 Dendrobium catenatum
CAAAGTCAGATTGGCTTCTTTCGAGATCACATTACTATCATCCAGACATACTTTATCCAAAGAGTTATCCTCGAGGAGACTAGGATCGGAGTGGGCTAAGGTGTCGACGTTTAAAGGTTCTAACTTTCCTAGTTCAGGATTTAAGTTATGCTGGGAGTCTGATTCAATCACTTCTGTTCCATCCTCAAAGAAGTCCTCGTTATCCTTAATATCATTAGCATCCACGAAATGGATGCACTCAGTTTTAGGTTCAGAGGGCGTTTTCTTGTCAATGCAATTCTCTATCAAAAG
>NW_021582894.1:0-246 GCF_001605985.2 Dendrobium catenatum
GTATCAATAATATCCATATGTCAATATCATATCTATCAATGTCTATATCGGTCTCTATCAATCGATACAATCAATATCAATGTCAATCTCTATGATCAATACGCAGAATCCATATCAATATCGGTGCCGGTATCTACGAAGCAATCAAATCGAAAAAATCAATCGGAAAAGCAATACGATAAATCAATAAAACCAATAAAGCCGTCAAATCAATCAATCAATCAAATCCAGTCTATACTATCAAGT
>NW_021582895.1:0-1501 GCF_001605985.2 Dendrobium catenatum
GCACTTAAGGTCTTGTTGCATAAGAAAATTTGGGTCCTTTAAATAGAATTTCAAGAACTGACTTTATAGCCCAGGCCGATATAAATATCGTGCTGGCCGATTAGTACAAAATAAGCTCAATCAGCTGGGACGATTCAAGATGATCAAAAGAAAATTGGTTAAATCATCCAGGCTGATATAATATCGTCCTAGTCGATTAGTTCAAATCCGAGTACAATCATCCTAAACATCGCCCTTAATAGAGTCTGGCCGATGTCAATCATCCAAGACATCATACCGGCTGATTCTTTGATCGCTCGGGCCAATGTGATCGTATCAATTAACCTTAATTGCTTTCCATAATTCCCAAATTAATTTAAGCATATTTGTGTTGTATCATCTAGACCGATATGGAGATCATCTGGGCTGATAATTTAAAATAACGAATACCTAAATTGATCATGATGGCTAATTTTTTCTTATTTGAGCCTATTATCCTGGCCGATACAAGGATCGTCTAGGACGATTTGCTTAATGACAGCTGCTTAATAAGGATGCCCTAATTAGGGTTTCTATTTTTAATTGAATCATCCTGGCAGATATGAACATCGTCCAGGCCGATGTACTAAAAAATAGAAAAACTCAGAAAACCACTCAAATGTGTGTGTGTAAGGTTACTTAGCATCAGGAACCACTCATACAATTGACTCAAGAAAGAAAAAAAGTAGACTTGACTCAACCTAAATCTACCTGATCTTGAGGTGGCTTGAGTTACATTCGATCTTGTGGACCTGAAAAGTTAGTAGGAAAAGCAGTTGTAGGAAATCATGAATATTTGGTATCATTAAAAGTCTTATCCATAAACTCAGATTTACAATAATCTCCCCCTTTTTTATGATGGCAAATATACCCAAAAAATTCAAATAGTCCAGAATTAAAAGTACAAGATACATGAAACTACTCCCCCTTTTGACATCACAATAAGGAGAGAAACACAAATAAAAACACAACAGAAACTAAATAAAACATAAAACAACAAACTACAAAAAATTGAAACTAAAACTAGAAGAGAAACAAATTAGAAAAACACAAAGAAAATAAAAAAAATGAGGGCCCCTGATCATCAGACAGAGGTGGTGGTGGTGGTGGCTGCTGAAGGTAATTGGAGAGCGTAGAAAATTGTGCCCTAAACCAGGCCATATCTTGGTCATGCCGCAGCTGGTCGTGTGTAACATAGGCATCAAAATGGGTCTCAAACTGATAAAATCTCTCCACCAACTAATCCAGCTGAGAGTACTGGCGAAGAGGAACAGGTTCAAGAATAGGAGCGGGAGCGGGAGCCTCCTCTTCCGCTGCCCCCTGAGCATCCCAATCCGCTGGGTAGAGATGAGTACTGTGAAGGGCATTGAATGAATTGTTTGAGTAGAAAGGTGGCAGATGGTTGGGAGGAGCAGGATATTAAAGTTTGTATTTAGATTCTAAATTATATGCAATGATGTGTCCTAGAGCTAGATTGGGCTTT
>NW_021582896.1:0-276 GCF_001605985.2 Dendrobium catenatum
TGTATTAACAACGCATAACCCAGAAAGGTTAGAAATTTAGAAATTATTACTCCAAGATCAAGTTTTTTTAAAGGCTCAAAAATTTTTTAATCCAATTTTTAAATCAAGAAACAAATTAGAAGATAAAAACACTAATTTTTTCAAAACTTTTTTCATAAAACATATCTAATAGAAGATTAATGTAAAAATTGGTGAATCAAGAATCTTGATTTTCAATATCAAGTACCGAAAATATCAAGGGTTTTCTTAAGCTTTAAGTAGTACAAGAAAAGTAAG
>NW_021582897.1:0-208 GCF_001605985.2 Dendrobium catenatum
GTATCTTTTAGTTGCTTTAGTTATATTTTGTTGTTTCTGTTTCTTATTGTGCTACTATGGAACTACTATTTCGTATCATGGAATGAAATTTATTATGCTCTTCTATTTACTCTTACATGAAGTTTGGTCTAAAAAACATAATGTTGCATGATCCAAGAACATATAATTTTTTAAAGAATTTGTAATATTTGATATATATATATATATA
>NW_021582898.1:0-339 GCF_001605985.2 Dendrobium catenatum
CATATACATTATATTATTTATTCCTATAATTATTTTTATTCATATTATAATAATAATTTCTATTTTATGTATATAATACACATATTCAAATGTATCTAATATATTTAATTAATATAACTTTTGTTTGATATTTCTTATTAAATTTCTGTGATCTCTTTTAAACTCTTAGCCATGTATAATAATCTTAACATAGTACTTATCATTGTTTAATTAGAAAATTATTGTCTTTATATTTAAGAGTTGTATGAGAGTTACTGATCAGAAAATTATTGCTAATCCTTCTGACTAGTGGTACTTCCTCTCCTCGCTTGCTAATTGTTTTTGCTTATTATCAGTTGA
>NW_021582899.1:0-320 GCF_001605985.2 Dendrobium catenatum
TAAAAATATAGACTTTAATCCTAATATACCAAATCTTGAGTTGATCGAGGTTATAAGTGAATAGTGGACCTAAAATGTTAGTGAGCATGGTAAAAACAGATATGCAATAAATTAAATTATCATATTGAGAAATCCAATAATTTTTATTATCATCTAAATCATAAGACTTGGGTCAAAATTTGCAAGAAAAAATTTGATTATAAGATAAGGATTTAAGAATTAGCAAAACACAATTTAAGCATGTGATTTCTAAATTTATTGAAGGCAAAATTTATTATCATATGATATTTTTGGAAAATTAATTGACACCTAGATGTCTA
>NW_021582900.1:0-1036 GCF_001605985.2 Dendrobium catenatum
GCCATTAATGATTTCCAAATAATACCAGATCAATTTATGTATGAATGATTTAGATCGTCCTGGACGATATAAATATCGTCCTGGCCGATTTTCTAAAATAAAGAATACCTAAACTGATTATGGCGGCTGATTCTTTTTGAATTGAGAATATCATCCATGTCAATATGTTTATGACGGCTGCCTTAATGAGGATGCCCTAATTAAGATTTCTGATTTTGGACATATCATCCAGGACGATATAAATATCATCCCAGTCGATATTACCAAAAATGGAAATCTTTTAGGGAATAGCAGGAAATCCTCCAAGTTACAAATCAATAGGTCCAACAACAAATACAACAGACTCAAGAAAAGAAAAAGATTACAAAATGACTCAGACCTAGTCTACCCAATCTTGAGCTGGTTCCAAATTGTAGTCCGATCGTATGGACCTGAAACGTTAGCACATAAGGCAATTGTAGAGAAATAAGGAATGTTTGTTATCATCAAAATCATAAACCATAGATCCGCAACATTTATGACACATGCACCCTTCAAAGTGCTTGCTAGTTTACCAAATCTAGAATGTCAAGCAGTCATATATATATTTTTTATGATGTGATTTCAAAGTTAGAAAGCCTTCCTTTTTACATACAATTTATAATTCTTGGCCATTATTATCTTCACTTCTTTTTATCTTAGTGTGACCTCTATTCTAAGTTTTTTTAATAAACCAATCACCACCCATAATCCTTCCTAGTTGGTCATCTCCTATTCATTGGTATCTATATCTCCTTACTGACAATAATGACCACCCATTGGCTTGCATGATGAGCTCAATCGGTAGCATGGACTTGGAAATGTGGAAGAGTGAATAGGGTGTCTACCTAGTAGCTAAACAATGGGTTATCCTCAGAGCTCAGAGTTCTAAGGGAAGTGTGTCTATCCATCTACCTTTGTCACATTTCACTTTCTTCCTGAGGTTAAGGATGAGCTTATTAAAGGTTTCTATTTAGTTATTGGTGTTAAGATAGTTGCTATTTGCATGCATTACATT
>NW_021582901.1:0-1807 GCF_001605985.2 Dendrobium catenatum
ATCGGGGGGAGGAGGTTGCCATTTACCTAGAGACAGCACAAGGGACTGATTGACAACCCAGTTCTTCGATTGATCAAAATTCTATTTATCCTGACTAATAAAGCTAAGGATTGAAGTAGCAATGAACACCTCACTAACTTCCGGATTCCCATGCTTGAACTAATTTCTATGATTCCAAACAAACCAAATAACAGTAAAACACAACTTTACCATCTCCATATTCCAATCTTTGAGCCTTTGAAGACTAGCCCAGCAGTCATCCCATCAACTGAAAATGGAAACCTGGAATCCCCATCCTCTCAGCATATACAGCACCTTCTTTAGTTTAAAGCAGCTGGATGAAATATGATTGATATCCTCCACAATTCCACATCCCATAGGGAAAAAAGAATCATCAGAATTTTTCCTCCTGAACAAGAAAGCACCCAAAGGAAGAGCATCCATAAACATCCTCCAAATAAAGACTTCCAATCTTGCATTTAAACCCAGTTTATAAACCCATCTTAATGGAATCACATCTTCTAGGTTTTTGAAGTTATCTTTCATAATTACAGCAGATAAAGACTTACCAGACATCTTATGTTTCAATTCCATACAATCCTTATGCCAACATGGATCAATCTTAACTTCACAAATGAGATTAATAAGTTATGTCCCAAAGAACATAAAAAGTTTTTCACGGTCCCAGCAGCCATCTGAAATGAAATAATCCAGAGAAACATCCTCATCCTCAAAATAACCCACAAAAGTTGGCCATTTGAGTAAGGACTTATCAAGAATCCAAATATCCTTCAGCACTTTAATATTAGAACCATCACCAATTCTCCATCTAACATGATCCTTGAGTGCATTCCATTCAGAGAACATGATCTTCCATGTAGAGGAACTACTCCTACTCAGCCCATAGATCCACCAATTAACACCATGTTTAGCAATAAGATGTCTTCTCAACAGTGACTCCTGTTTATCAATCAATTTCTAAGCAAACTTAGCTCTCATGACATTCCTTCTAGCCACAACAGAATGTACATCCCAACCACCAAACTATTTTGGCTTACAAATTTGTTCCCATGCTACATAATGAATACCCCTCTTGTTGCGGATCAATGATTTATTATTTTGATGATAGAAAACATTCTTATTTCTATACAACTACCTTATGTACTGACATTTCAAGTCCACACGATCAGACTGCAATTTGGAACCAGCTCAAGATTTGGTAGACTAGGTCTGAGTCAGTTTGTACTCTTATCCTTTCTTGAGTCTGTTGTATTGGTGTGGTACCGAATGATTTATAAACTTGGAAGATGTTCTGTTATACCCTAAAGATTTCTATTTTTGGTAACATCATCCGGGATGATATTTATATCATCCTGGATGTTCTGTCCAAAAACAGAAACCCTAATTAGGGCATCCTTATTAAGGCAGCCATCATTAGCTGATTGGTCTATATGATACCTGTATTGGCCAGGATGATAGTCTCAATTAAGAAAGAATTAGCCACCATAATCAGTTTAGGTATTCTTTATTTTACCAAATCGTCTAGACGATATTCCTATCGTTTAGGACGATCTAACTCAATTATGCCTAAATTGATCTGGTATCTTTGGAAAGCAATAATGGTTGACTAATACGATCACATCGTGCGAGACGATCGTAGGATCAATCGGGATGATGTCGTGGACAATTTACATTGGACATCTCAAATTCAGGGCGATGCTCTGGACGATTGAAATCGGTTTTAAACTAATTGGCCTGGACGATCGTGAAATCGGCCAGGACGATGTAACCAATTTTCTTCTGATCG
>NW_021582902.1:0-432 GCF_001605985.2 Dendrobium catenatum
CTTCTCTGCATCCGGTCGGAGGACGTAATAATTGTTCGCGAACAAGAGCCTTCGTGCTCATTTTAACGACGCGAGAGAAGCTCGGCGTACAGAGTCGTGGACGATGCGACGTTGGGTATGGCCTCGACGTGCGAGCGACGTGCTTCGGCAGAGAGGTAAGGGATTTTTATTTTCTTTTCTCCTTTTTTTTTTGCTTTGCTGGCTTATAGGGGTGTCAATTCGGGTCAACGGGTCAGGTTCGGGTCGAACCCGGAACTGACCCGGCACTGTTCGGGTCAACCCGAACCCGACCCGTTTTTAAAAACGGGTCAGGTTTCCGAACCCGAACCCGACCCGATTCGGGTCCGGGTCAACCCGACCTGACATGAATGACCCGGAATTGACCCAAAATTGCAAGTTTTCAGGTCAAAAATCGGGTCAATCTTCATTTTT
>NW_021582903.1:0-273 GCF_001605985.2 Dendrobium catenatum
AATGGGACTATGAAAATATGTGGATAATCATTCCTCAATATCCTTCACCTATTATGAGAAAGCTGATAGAAAGAAGATTCTTTTTTGTCCAAACAAAGAAACGAGCTCATTATTTCAGAGAACTCTGGCACAATGA
This sequence comes from Dendrobium catenatum, assembly GCF_001605985.2. Taxonomy (NCBI): domain Eukaryota; kingdom Viridiplantae; phylum Streptophyta; class Magnoliopsida; order Asparagales; family Orchidaceae; genus Dendrobium; species Dendrobium catenatum. The sequence continues at coordinate 137 of NW_021582903.1, forward strand.
GCATGCACAAAGACCTGTTGGTCATGGCTTGTCAACAACATGGGGTCTTGGAAATGCTTGACATTAACATCTTACACGAGCAGCATCCTATCATTATCTTGAGTACCCTCAACATCCACGTCTTACATATGCAACCT
>NW_021582904.1:0-591 GCF_001605985.2 Dendrobium catenatum
AATAATGAGTTTACTCTTCATCCACAAAAGAATGTGCCGGATTCACCCGTTAAGAAAAACAGAATTGCCAAAATTACTTCTCCTAAATTGCTTTTAAATGATAATGATTTGAAACATTTTGAGGTTACTTATTTGGTTTTGGGAAAAGAATCTGATACTGTTCCTAAGAAAATGCAAGCTTTATTGGATGAGTTTTTTGATATAACTTTTGATAATTTTCCAAATGGACTGCCTCCTATGCGACAAATTCAACATCATATTGACTTGATTTCTGGAGCTTCTTTGCCTAACCCTCCTCATTATAGGATGAGTCCAACTAAGCATGCTGAACTTTTTAGACAAGTATCTGAATTGTTAAAAAAGGATTTGATTCAAGAAAGTTTGAGTTATTGTGCTGTGCCTGCTTTGCTAACTCCAAAAAAGGATAGAATATGGAGGATGTGTGTGGATAGTAGGACAATAAACAAAAGCACCATTAAACATCGATTTCCAATTCCTAGACTAGATGACATGCTTGATATGTTGAGTAATGCCTTTTGGTCTTTCAAATGCTCCGAGTACTTTTATAAGAGCTATGAATCATACTTTGAC
>NW_021582905.1:0-313 GCF_001605985.2 Dendrobium catenatum
GGGGGGGGGGATTGAGAAAACCTTTTTGCAATAAAGAATCCCAAAAAGGAGTTCTAATATTTTTTGTGTTTTTTAAATTTTTGACTAGAAATTTTTAACTAACTTGGAAGCAAGTACTTGAACACAAAAAGAAACAACGGATTCCACAATGAATTTCACCTAGCAATTATAATTAAAATAAAATGCAAGCAAAGTAAAAGCTGTAAAGGAAAAATCACACGAGAGATTTAAAAGTAGCTCGGTCACTTGACCTACTTCCACTCCCTAGAGTCCTCCACTCTGAGAATTTTACTACTAAATAATAGTTTTCCTT
>NW_021582906.1:0-506 GCF_001605985.2 Dendrobium catenatum
GGTATACCAAAACTAGACTTTACTAAGGACCACCTTTTTGATGCATGTCAATTAGGAAAACAAGTGAAGTCCTCTTTTAAGTCCAATAAGGATCTTAGGACCAGTAAACCTTTTGAAATTCTTCACATAGATTTTTTTGGAGTAGGAACTATAAGTCTAGGAGGGAAGGCATACGGATTTGTTATAGTAGATGATTTCTCAAGATTCACTTGGGTTAGATTTCCTTTTCATAAAAGTGAATCATTTGAAGAATTCAGAAATTTTTCAACTTAGATTCAAAGAAAACAAGGATGTGAAATAATTTCTTTACAAAGTGATCATGGATGAGAATTTGAAAATGAGAGATTTGAAAATTTTTATAAAGAAAAAAGGATTAATCACAATTTTTCTGCACCTAGAACCCATCAACAAAATGGGGTAGTTGAAAGGAAAAATAGAACATTAATAGAAGCCGCCCGAGCAATGTTGACAGAATACTCACTTCCTAGATATTTTTGGGCTGAGGC
>NW_021582907.1:0-292 GCF_001605985.2 Dendrobium catenatum
GCTCGATCTTCCAAATGGAAGAAGACTCTCCCCTTATGGATGCCTTCTTCTTTTAGAATCCGAGCTAGATAAGAATATCCCAACACAAAGATTGTTTTCACAACTCTTAACAATTGTTACATATAAATTTATATTAATTGAAAGCAATAAATCTAAGAATCCCTGCAAGGTTATCCTAATAAAAATTTCAAGCAGTTTATATGAGAATGAAAGTGCTAACACCATTGACCCTGTGTCAAGCCATGCTCTTAATTATGAGGGCTAAGTGCTCCACCTGTGCAGTTATAATCAA
>NW_021582908.1:0-319 GCF_001605985.2 Dendrobium catenatum
TTTTGTCTGGACGAATAGTATAAAGTGAGAAATTAGATAACATCGTCTAGGGACGAATGGGATATTTTGTCTGGATGAATAGTTCAAAGTGAGAAATCAGAGGACATTGTCCAAGAAAGAATGGGTAAATTCGTCCGAACGATCAGAACTTAGAAAATTTTTCTTTACTTTTTGTTTGTTCCATTGCTCTCCGATGGGTATAACTGATATGATCGTCCCATATGAAATGGTTCATCCTGTATGATAAGTATGGGAAATTTTGTCTTTTAAAAATCTCCCCCAATGTGTGTGTGCTAAGTTACTCAATTATAATCACACT
>NW_021582909.1:0-924 GCF_001605985.2 Dendrobium catenatum
CAATTATAACTTCATTAAGGCATTCAAAGTTTGATAAGTAATCTAAAATCAAGAGAATCAATATTAGACTGTACGATGAAGTGTTTCATATATGGCAAAATTTACCAAGATAAAAAGGCTATAAGAAGAGAAGGTTCAAGAGTTAAGAAAGCTAGAAAACTCTTTTTTAATGCAACATATGATTAAGAAATTATCTAAGAGGCTAGGACTGACGATAATGCAGTTAAGAAAATTATCAGCTTCGAATCTTAAGCTAAGTTTAGATCAACCAGCACTCAAGTTTTAGCTTGAACTTAAGTTTAATAAAACATGAGGGACTTATAACTTTCAACCCCACTAAAAGTTAAGATCAATTGGGTATACTTTTTTTTAAACAAAAAAATCATTTATTCAAGTAGTGAAAGATTACAGCATCCACTGACCAACAACCACTCCAACAACATAGCAAAAAACCCAAAACGTACAGCAAAATACGAGACAATACAAAGAGAATAAAATAAAAATTAATCAGACTCAGGAATGGAAGCCGATCAATTGAGTCTACTAAACTTACAATTCTATCTATAAAGGTTCCAAACTAAACCCATATAATCATTATCAAAAGTTTGAATATAAATTTTGGATTTGAATCTTTTTATTATTCCACGACCTAAGATGGGGGATGAATAAAATCAAATAAAATATATTCACCGTATCCATTTCAAACCATGAGAATGGATAGTGAGGTTATCTTGTACCTCTAGTAAGAAATAGAGAATATCTATGCAATAGCTTTTATCGGCGATAACATTACAGGAAAATCACGTATTACAGGCGGTAAAACGAGCGTCGAAAAAAATTCTGACGATCAAAATTCGACAGATTTTCTAAAGGCATTTGGCCGCCAGTAATTTCTTTGGTGGCTGTCCCATGGTGAAATACCTT
>NW_021582910.1:0-324 GCF_001605985.2 Dendrobium catenatum
TAGACTCTAGGATCCTTCTAGACTCCAGACTCTAGGATCTATTCTAGACCGTAGGATTCTTCTAGACTAATACAGACATTAGGATCTATCTAGACCCCAAGATCTTTCAAGACTCTATACCCTAGAGTTCCTCTAGATTCTAGGACCAATCCATATTCAAATCAATATAAACTCCATATCAATTCAGATCTTAAATTAACCTAGATTTCAAACATATTGAAGATTCAGACATGTCTAGACTCCTAGGCAATTCAATTTCTAACTCATATGCCAGTTAATCTTGCCTATGATCAAACTTCAATCCTATCCAATCATTCATAATCA
>NW_021582911.1:0-703 GCF_001605985.2 Dendrobium catenatum
TAGAGTGAGAACTTATGGGGAGTTCACTGGATCTCTAACAAATAGTACAAGTTGATTTGAATTTAGTGAAGCATATGACATACTCATTCTCTAATCCTACATTTATAAATTTCCATCAAACTTTAGTGCCACAAGTTATAAAAGAAATTACATAGAGAAGCAGAACAAATATTTAATGTAAAAAAATCAAAGCCTCATTGGCTAATTATTTTTCATTGGAAACCCTTGTTTAAGTCGAAGCAAAGGTCTAAATAATTTGAAGAAGAGCATTCTAATAAGATCATTCTAAATGGGCGAGTTATTGGATTTATGCCATCCATTATATAAATGCAGAACAAAAAATATGATATAGAAAATTAAATTGAGACTTTCTAAAACTTAATTTTCTTTTAAAATAAACATTTCTAAGAGAATAATGAAAAATTCCAAATTATTGATTAAGACCGCAAGTCTTCTTCTGGTAACCTCACCAAATATATTTTGGTGAGTGGGTACCTTCAATTAATTATTGATGACTACTCTTTCTTTTTTAATTGAATTTGTATTCTCAACACAATATTATTTTTAATTCAATTTGTATTCTTAGCATAATTTCATTCTCTAAATTAAAAAAAGACTTGAGAGTGATTATCTCTCATCATTATCTCTTTTAAAACTAGAACCCTCTTATAAAAGAAGTTTACATCCTTTCAATTTGGACACC
>NW_021582912.1:0-296 GCF_001605985.2 Dendrobium catenatum
TGTAAATGATCTTTCATGATTGTTTAGTTGATAAAATTATTCTCACGCTGAGTTTTAAATTATTTCGGGGTTTGTCCAAATCACCACTGCAAGAAATTAAATCATTTATTACCAGCGGAAATTGTTCATTTTCCAGCGAATTTGGAAGTTTCCAGTGGAAATTTTTTCGCTGGTAATATTCTGTCATTAATTAATAATTTTCCTGTAGTGCACGTAAAAATATTAGTATGTTGTCTCTTTTTATTTACCATTAATATAGCACATAAAATGTTTTTATTTTATGTTAAAGTAGAGTT
>NW_021582913.1:0-321 GCF_001605985.2 Dendrobium catenatum
GTTCATTAAATTCTATCAATTAGTTGGATATAATTAGAATATTAAAATTTAAAAATATCAACAAGTAATATATCCCTCAAGAGTATATGACATCCATCAAAAAGCAAATACAAATAAATTTAAATAAACTTAGTCAATAATGGAATTAAGCTTTGATAACTCAAACTTTCTAGTTCCGTTAGCGCCATGAACAACTAAATTAGTGATATTTTCAATTAGATATGTAGCCAGCCCAGGGTTGAAGAAAATGTATAAGATATCAAAGACCATCTCCCTAATGTTTCGAGCATGCAGATCTCCATATCCCATAGTTGTAAGAAT
>NW_021582914.1:0-317 GCF_001605985.2 Dendrobium catenatum
GGGTAGAGACAGAAAGACTTCAGTAAATGCAATATCCCGAAGTCAATTTCAGTCTGTGAAAGAATACATCTACCTACCTAGATGCAGCAGTAGAGAATGTACTGAAAAGACCAAAAAAATCACAACAAAGTGCATGAAGATATGACAAGTGCGAGCTCATACGATCCAAGGCAGGAGATTAGTTAATGCACTATGATCCGTCTACAAAAATCAACAAATAGTGCACGACAGTCTGCCTGTACGAAGCAGCGAATAACTCAATTCAAAAGCTGTTATGCCTCGCCACCGGATCTGCAACATCCGTACAAGCAGACAGA
>NW_021582915.1:0-491 GCF_001605985.2 Dendrobium catenatum
TCACAAATTATGCCTTAATTGATCAGGGAATCAAGGTAGTAATTAAGGATGATTAATACGATCATATCGTCCTGCACGATCGCATGATCGATCAGGACAATCTTTTCAAAAACCTTAGTTACTTCAGGACGATAAATATCAGCCAGCTCAAATTCAAGGCTATGCTTTGGATGATTTTCCTCTGATTTGAACTGATCGGCCGAGATGATCGTGAGATCAGCCTGGACGATCAAGACAATTTTAAATCGTCCAAGTTTGCATTCAGGGCGATGCTCTGGCCGATCTTCTGAGTTTTATACTGATTGACCAGGCCGATGTACATATCGTCCTGGACGATATTGATGGCAACTTGCAATTAATGAGCTCTTTTGAAGCTCTTCTATTAAATAGCTCTTGTTCAACATTTTGAATAACCTTTTTTGCTGCTGCCTTTACCTGAGAAGGCCTTGAGGAGGGAAAGAGAGAGAGGGAGAGAGAGAGAGGATCTTATG
>NW_021582916.1:0-283 GCF_001605985.2 Dendrobium catenatum
AGAAATTTTTGCTTTAAATGTTAACTCAAACAATAATTATTTTACCATCATAAAAAAAGGGAGAGATTGTTGCAACTTAGTTTTTATAACTATTTTTTCATATCATATGTGTTTTTGATGATTTCAAATATTATTATTTTGATTACTATTTCTCGTAACATTTATTGAATATATTACTTTTGTTATTTATGTGTACTAACTTTTCAGAGAAATCATACCCCAGATTATTGAAGACTTCAAGTCAGTTTAGATTAAGATTTATTATAAATGGAGTATGTATTCT
>NW_021582917.1:0-341 GCF_001605985.2 Dendrobium catenatum
ATTTAACCTATATTAAGAAAGGTAGAGATAGACCTAAAAAGACTTGCTTAGAAAATATTAGAAATGATCTTTCTTTATTAGATCTAAATGAGAATTTGACTTTTAACTAGACGCAATATAGAAAAAGGATTTATGTATCTGACCCCACGTAGTGGGATAAAGGCTTGATGTTATTGTTGTTGTAACAATAAATGTTTGATTCGAGATAAGTTTATAAAATATAGAATCAACGAAACAAAAGATGCGAAAGCTAATTCGTAAATAATTTTTACATACCTCCAACCTTTGAAATTCGATTGTGTTCTTTACTAAATTTGAATTCTTCAAACCTCTTCACTCTC
>NW_021582918.1:0-226 GCF_001605985.2 Dendrobium catenatum
GACATAAATGCATGAACTTGATCTTTTTACTTGCATTTCTTTTATCTTTATTCTTTTTCTTTTTTCCTTTTTGCTTTTCTTTTTGCTCTTTATTTTGTTGTTTATTCTTTTTTGCTTTACTTTTTAGTTTTTATTTAAATTGTTGTGCTTTTGTTTTTATTGTTTATTTGGTTTTCAAAATCATCGTTGAAATGATATCGTATACCTTGTCCTTGCTTTTGAAAAT
>NW_021582919.1:0-380 GCF_001605985.2 Dendrobium catenatum
ACAAATTTTTTCCACATGATATATATTAGAAGAATTATATTTGTTTTTTATTTTAATCATTTAATTACAAAAAAGAAAAATAATTGCATTTTTTTCTTGTCCGGAGCCTCATATCATATGATCCTTACACTTTTCTAAAAATATGTAAAATCACGTAACAAGTATATAGCTCAGCAAGTAACTAAAATCTTACAGTTGAAATCAATGCAAGATAAAAGATAAAATATATTATATATCATATAAAAAATATATGCATCAATGTCTATACTGATTATCTGTATCAATTTATCTTTCTATAGTTCATCACATCTCAATCATTACATTATCAATTATAATATCAATAACAATCAACAATATTAATACCAATAATAATATTAGTA
>NW_021582920.1:0-246 GCF_001605985.2 Dendrobium catenatum
TAGTGATTCTGTTTAGTTTAGTTTAGCTATGAAATATCTATATCTGATATCTGATTTCCGAATTTGTTCTGTTGATATCTGAGTTTCGTATCTGCTCTGTTGATATCTGTTCTGTTGATACGATCTGTAATTCTGATTTCTGATTTTGTTGATGTGATATGTCTGATTATGTTCTGTATTACGACTTCTGTTTCCGTACAATTCTGTTCTGATATAATCTGAATTTCTGATTTCTGTACGATTCTG
>NW_021582921.1:0-238 GCF_001605985.2 Dendrobium catenatum
GCTAACCAAGAGGTAGGGGGTGAATTGATATTTTAAAATTTTTATTTTCTCAAATAACTAAAATCACATAAATCAAAAGCACACCATAAGGAAAGTAAGTGCGGAAATAAAAGTGCGGAAGCAAAAAACAAGAACACAGAGATTTATAGTGGTTCGGTCAACTCGACCTACGTCCACTCCCCGGAGGCGCCCTCCTAGTATTGCACTACAATCGTGACTCTCCTTTAGCCCCCATAGT
>NW_021582922.1:0-1011 GCF_001605985.2 Dendrobium catenatum
TATGTGAAATTCTAATATTAGCTCGAGCTAGAATATCTAGAGTCTCTTTAAAAAGGTGAAAAGCAGTGGCATTATGACATGATTTGAAAGAAATGAAAGATAATAGAACTTTTGAATCATTTTATTTCCATATATTAAAAATATATTTGGAAATACACAATTTAATACCCATATAATGCATTGGATTAAGCAAAAAAGAACATTGCATTTAGGTAGAGGAGATGCAAAGGAATATAACAACACACCTTGGTAGTTCTAATTAAGCTACCATAGCCACAACATTCAGGAGTAATAAAACCATCAATATTAACTTCAAATAGATCATTAGATGGTTCAATCCAATAAAATATTTTAGGCGAAGTTCTTATAGTCTCATTTTCAAACTTAATGCAAAAGAATGAAGTCCAAGAAGCGTTTCCTATAAAGTGTTTTTTGTTAAGCAAATTATCAATGAATAGTTGATGAAATTTGTTCTTAAGATCAATATTAACTTTATCATTGTTGACCTCATTTTTGTATGAGGTCACTAAGGTCCTTCCAAACTCCGGATTAATTCTAGATCCTAGGATCCACTCTAGACCTTAAGATCCTTTCTTAGAGTCAGTCCTCAGGATCCACTCTAGACCTTAGGATCCTTTCCTAGAGCCAGACCTTAGGGCCTACTCTAGAGCCTAGGATTTCCTTAGATCCTAGATCATAGAACCCCTCTAGATCTTAGGACCAATCTAGACTCAAATCAATTCCCACCCTTGATCAACTTCAACCTCAAATCAATTCCTACCTTTGATAAACTCCAACTTCAATTTAACTCCTACCCTTGATCAATCTAAATCTCAAACTTCATTCAACTCAAATCCCAGTTAATTCAAATTTCAAACATATCAAAACTTTGATTCAATCCATTTGAGAATCCAAATTTCAATCTAGACTTTGATTCTACCTTTGATCTAGCCTTGACCCTACCCATTCATTAGCAATCACCACATGATTGTAGATGAGTTGGATGCTCCA
>NW_021582923.1:0-202 GCF_001605985.2 Dendrobium catenatum
TCGAGAGGAGGATCGCACTCTCCCAATCTCTAGAATATGATCTAGAGCCCAAGTCAATAAGAAGAAACAGGAGAAACTACAAGACAAAAAAACACATAACCCTAAACCTCCCCTTTACTCCCTACTTAATGCATACAATTCAAAATAGACACAAAAGGACCTAAGTGCCCTCACTTCCCCTCATTTTGGCTCCAAGAAGCAA
>NW_021582924.1:0-242 GCF_001605985.2 Dendrobium catenatum
TTCAAACAACCCAATGAACCATATAAAGAATCCTTTAAAAGAATTATATTGATAATATCTTCAGCTGACATTTTAATACAAATTAAAATTATATTAACAACACAGAATTTCATATGAAGTGTATTATAAGCCTGAAATTAAAATAGCAATTGGAAAGGATCTGCACCCTCCCACAAAAATACTGAGAGGAAAATCACAGCCATTACAATGACTACATGGGTATGTTCGCTTTCACAATCATT
>NW_021582925.1:0-214 GCF_001605985.2 Dendrobium catenatum
CATGCTCTCTCTCTTTCAATCTCTCTCTATACATATATATATATATATATATATCTCTCTCTCTTGCTCTCTCCCTTGCTCTCTCTTGCTTTTTCTTATTCTTTCTCTAGCTTGCTATCACTTTCTCTCTTTCTCTCTATCTCTCCATCTCTCTCTCTTGCACTCCCTTGCCCTTTCTTGCTCTCTCTCTCTTCCTCTCTCTCCCTTTCCCTCC
>NW_021582926.1:0-2745 GCF_001605985.2 Dendrobium catenatum
GCATCATCGGAGCTTCTCGCTCCAACTCCCACCAATCCAGAAATCAGTCTGCAAATCACAGACGCCCGATGTCTGCCTCTTTTCATCCTGGGGGGCAGAATGCTGCCAGAGAAGGGACCTCGGGACTTTCTTCAGAAGAAAGAATCCGCAAGATGAAAGAATCTCAAAATGAGATCCTTCAACTCCTGCGAGAGAATCGACAGCCAACATTGGCACAACGAGAGGAAATTCTTCTCCCTCAGGATTTAACACGGGTTGAAGATGTTCAATTCGAACATCTTCAAGCAAAAAATCATCTTCCTCCACATGGAAGACATCCTCAGTCACGACAGGATAACGAACTTGTCGATACAGCAAGTTATACGCATCCTCTTCCCTCAACTCGACAACCTCACATCCTTCCGGATCTCCCAGAAGGCTCTGCCAACCCGCACCTTGCTGAGCTCCCTCACAATGCTCTGCGTCACGAACTACGAAGATTGGTTCGGGTAGAGTTCCCCCGAGGAGATATGAGGCGAGCTCTCCGACAGAGGAACTTCCATGAGTCATCAACACCCCATTTCGGTTGGATTCAAAGTGCCAAACGTTGAGTCCTACGACGGAACGACCGACCCATATGAGCATATCGACTACTACAGAACCATCAAGCATATTTAACGAGCATCAGATGCACTCCTTTGCCAGGTTTTTCCTGCCACATTTAAAGGACAAGCTCGAACGTGGTTATATTCGCTTCCGTCCAAAATAATCCCTTCATTTATCAAATTAGCCAAACTATTCGTTGAATAGTTTGTGGCTAATCGAAGAATTGTTAAGGATTCTTCCCACCTCTCCGGGATTTGCCAAAATGAGGGAGAATCGTTGAAGGAGTATTTTCAGCAGTTTTCCACCGAGGCTCGACAGGTTCCAGGAGTAGACCCTGAATTACTCCGAGGGGTTTTTCTTGGAGGTCTTCGTCCTGGCTCATTCTATTCAGCACTCATGCGTGACACTGTTCATTCATATGCTGACCTGATCCATCGTGTGGAGGCGCAAATTTCTGCAGATGAAGCTATAAATGCTCACATGAAACAGTTTGAGCAAATCAACGGGAAGCGCAAAGGTGCACCTGGGATGGACAATTCATTCTCACAACAGAATAAGCAAAGAATGAATGATATACCTCCTAGGCCTCCATTACTGTGATGGGAACCCCGACAGGAGGAGTATACCCCACTCAACATATCTCGAGCAAATGTGTTGATGGCCGTTCGAGATCAAGATACATTAAAATGGCCGAATCCTTTGAAATCGAACACAGGAAATTCAGATCAGTACTGTCACTTTCATCGTAGTCGTGGTCACACTACTGAAGCCTGTAAGAAACTCAAGGATAAGATTGAAAGACTTATCCGCCAGGGCTACCTTCGATAATTTATTCAAGATTCATCTGCCCGAGAGGAAGCTCGTCCCGCTGGGGGGAAAAATCAACAATAGAGACAACCATTGAATAATATTCAAGTGGTTGGAGAAATTGAATGATCACGCACTTAGTGCATTTGTATTAGCAATACTACTTGTCTTGTTTTGTCTCTTTTATGTTGATCAGGGTATCACTTTGATATTTTCTTCCAAGTTAAATGCTGTATTGTGCCCGTACGTAGATCTTATGTGTTGAGTATGTTGTAACTTGTATTTCCCCAAGTCAGACTAGGGAATTATTATACTATTTTATATAATACAGTAATGCGATGTTCACGTGGTTGTGATATTGTTTTCTCTTATGAAAGTTAATTTTTTTTTTCAAACTCTTTCTTTATGATTCAAGAAATACACAATCTATATTATATCTCAATCACCGGATGTTCAATCCCAGGGGGATTTGATCCGACCTCATCCACACAGGTTAACGTCATCGAGCAGGGCTCTGACATACAACCTCGGAGGTCTTACATCTTTGGTGGATTCTTCTGACCTCTTCCACACAGGTTAACGTCATCGAGCAGGGCTCTGACATACAACCTCGGATAGGTCTTACATCCTTGGTGGATTCTCTCGACCTCTTCCACACAGGTTAACGTCATCGAGCAGGGCTCTGACATACAACCTCGGATAGGTCTTACATCATTGGTGGATTCTCTCGACCTCTTCCACACAGGTTAACGTTATCGAGCAGGGATCTTACACACAACCTCGGATAGGTCTTACATCCTTGGTGGATTCTCTCGACCTCTTTCACACAGGTTAACGTCGTCGAGCAAAGGCTCCGACATACAACCTCGGATTGGTCTCACATCTTTAGTGGATTCTCTCGAGCCCTTTTACAAAGGTCAACATCACCGAACAATATTTCGAGTGAACAATATTCTCTCTGTAAAGACTCCAAGAATGCAAGTGATTGATAAATTTATCACTTATACAAAGAGTTCAATAGTCTAAAATTTCCTCACAAAAATATGGGGGGCAAAATATCAAAGCATGTCTTAAAGATGCAATCACAAATTAGCTTGCTCCGAAGGACAAGTTCTCAACTTCTTACTCAGTATCAATGGAGTTACATAGATACATATTCATATGTACATTTATTCTCACTAGAAGTTGAAAAGAAAATTGCACCAACCGGGCCTTGATCGCCTCCTCCGGTATTTAAACTCTTGCTGGACAGTTTTCCCCCAATGGGAGTGAACTCGAGCCTGCGTAAGAGTACCGGGCCTTGATCGCCTCCTCTGGTATTTAGACTCTTGCCGGACAGTTTTCCCCCAATGG
>NW_021582927.1:0-286 GCF_001605985.2 Dendrobium catenatum
TCGTCCTGGGACGATCAGTTGAAATTTGCTCCAGAAAATGCCCAGATTGCTCCAGGTGATTTTTCTCCCAGGATCGGCCAGGCCGATCAGTTCAGTGCAAAAGACAGAGAGCAGGATTTTTTCAGAATTAATTATCGTCCTGAGGATCGTCCAAGAAATCGGCCAGGACGATGGGTTTTTGGTCTAATCGTCCAGGACGATCAAGACATCGTCCCAGGACGATCGAGGCATCGTCCCGGGACGATCAATGGATGGCACAAGTCAGAGAGCAAGGGGTTTTTGGAAA
>NW_021582928.1:0-237 GCF_001605985.2 Dendrobium catenatum
CCAAGATCACCGAATTCCGAAATCATTAAGGTCTTCAAATGTCCAACGAACGGTCCATGGTCAAAGGGTTCAGCAATAACCCATAACCACCCACTCTCCCTCAACCCATAACCACCAACTCTCCCTCCCCCTCAACCCAAAAAACCGTCCAAGCCTCCCTCCTCTCATACATGACACGTCCAAACCTCCCTCCTCTCATAAATGATACGTCCAAGCCCCTCCTCTCATCCAATCTCC
>NW_021582929.1:0-309 GCF_001605985.2 Dendrobium catenatum
ATATCCCGATAAACCTCCCCTCTGAATCCTTCAGGGAGGTACTTGATGGAAATGCTCTCCACTTCATCATTCTCCTCCTAACTTTCTTCCCTTTCCATCAGCCCTACGAGTTGCTGGCGAAGCATTCGATTGCATCTCAATCAATATTTTCTTCATGCCTTCCATGTTTCCAAAACGACTCTCCAACGACTCTCAGGGAGCCCTAAGTTGTTCCATCTCTCCTTCCAAAGCTTCCATCTTCTTCGTTGTCATTCACATATTTTGGGCTCTAAACTGCGAAAACAACAAGAAATTTGTGAATTTAGCCTC
>NW_021582930.1:0-396 GCF_001605985.2 Dendrobium catenatum
TAGTGCATGCATTATCTTTTTAATACTACACACGTTATAACTCTATCTAAAATTGAATTGGCCTGAAACAGTTTAACAATAATTAATAACTTCTTAAAGTTATAATAAATATAATAGCAGAAGCTGTAATATCCATTTTATCAACATAAACACTAGATATACATAGTATTATTTGAGCTAATGACATAGGATATTATTTGTAATATTTTACTACAGATATTTTGGTATATATACATCTAATTTACTCATTATAAATATAATAATCACCAATTAAGCAAAAATAAGGCAAAAATCCTAATTTATCATAAGCTTGATATCATAATAATAATTATCAGACAGGCATATCATAAAGGAACAAGTATATATTTTCGGACTTCTAGAATTTCGACGTCCGAA
>NW_021582931.1:0-401 GCF_001605985.2 Dendrobium catenatum
GGGAAGAAGAGAATTCGCTAGAGCTTGTGTGCGAATACATTTAGATGAAAAAATGCCAAGAGGTGTTTGGATTGATGGCATTGGTGAGAGATTTTTTTCAAAAGATAGAATATGAAAAGAAAATTTACATTTTGTTTCCATCGTGGAAAAATTGGACATTCAATAAATTTTTGTCCCACAAAGAAGGAGGATAAAGAAAGGGAGGTTAGTAGTAATTATCATATTGCTACTTTTAATAAGGAAGCGAAGGGTATGGATGTGGAAAATTCTCAAACAGGGAAAGATGAATATGGACCACAGATTCACGTGGCTTTCAAAAATTGGAAAAGAAGAATGTTCAAAGCTTGAGAATCTAACTTAAAGTAGAAGCAAGTTGATCAAACTAAAGTTGAATTCATTGC
>NW_021582932.1:0-235 GCF_001605985.2 Dendrobium catenatum
AAACATTTGGAAATGCAAATTGGCTAATCACCCAACAAGAACAAATCATTAGAGATATGGAAAAGTTAGAGATTTCAGTAGTCAATCAAAAAGAGACAAAAGATATGATATTGAATCAACTGATGATCCAATCTACCTTAAAAGATAGAGTGCTCAAGTCATTATATCAAGATGAAAAATTTCAGGCCATCATACAGTAGGTACAAGCAGGACAATTAGAGAACTTTGTTATTGA
>NW_021582933.1:0-1371 GCF_001605985.2 Dendrobium catenatum
TGGACTTTGCGATGGGTTTTCCTCGATCTAGACAAGGTCACGACGCCATTTGGGTGGTCGTAAATAGATTGACAAAATCCGCCCATTTTCTTCCGATCAGGCAGACCGATCCGGTGGATCGTTTGGCACAGATATATGTGAAGGAGATAGTCAGATTGCACGGTGTGCCTAAAGTGATTGTTTTTTATCGAGATGGACGCTTTCCTTCCAGACTTTGGAAGGGCATTCAGCAAGGCTTGGGTACGAAACTGCATTTCAGTACAGCCTTTCATCCTCATACCGACGGACAGTCTGAGAGAACTATTCAGGTGCTGGAAGATTTGTTGATGCTATGTGTTTTGGATTTTGGCGGAAGTTGGGAAGATCATATCCCTTTGATTGAGTTTGCTTATAACAATAGTTTCCAGTCCAGTATTGGCATGGCACCGTACGAGGCTCTGTATGACAGGAAGTGCCGTACTCCTCTGACTTTGACTGAGATCGGAGATAGACAGGAACTGGGTACCACTTTCTTGGAAGAAACTGTTAAGAAGATCAGCTTGATAAAAGAAAGATTGAAAGCGGCTCAGGATCGACAGCAGAAGTATTATAATCAGAAGCACAGGTTTGTTGAGTTTCAGGTTGGTGACTTTGTATATGTCAAAATCAGTCCGATGAAGGGTGTGAGCAGATTTGGTCAGGTGAGTAAGCTTAGTCCAAGGTATGTTGGACCGTTTGAAATTCTAGAAAGGATTAGAAAATCTGCTTACAGATTATTGTTTTCTGATTCGATGCCTGACGTGCATAACGTGTTTCGCGTATCCACTTTGAGGAAGTGTTTCCGACTCTGGGAAGAAGCTGTCAGCTGACGAGGTTGAGATTCAGGAGAATCTGGCGTAAAAGGAAGAGCCAGAGTTGATTTTGGCGTACGACGTCCGAAAGTTAAGAAATAAAGAGATTCCGATGGTTAAAGTCCAGTGGAAGCACCGGACTGCACGGGAAGCGACTTGGGAGAAGGAGTCTGACATGAGACAGTCGTACCCGTACTTGTTCTGACTGAGTTTGGATTGGATAATGTCGATGATGATATTTTTTTGAAGTTGGGGAGATTGTAAAGTGCTGTTTTTTCTCCAGGATCGTCCAGGACGATCTGGGATCGTCCTGGGACGATCAGTGGAAGATTTGCTCCATAAATTACCCAGATTTGCTCCAGGTGTTTTTCTGTAGGTATCAGCCGGGCCGATAGGGGCATCGTCCCAGGCCGATCTGTACTATTCAAAATATCGTCCTGAGAACAGCCCTGGGAACCGTCCATGACGATGGATTTTGGTCTGATCATCCCAGGACGATCTTTTGATCGGCCGGGCCGATCTGAGTATTATAAAGCAGAAA
>NW_021582934.1:0-235 GCF_001605985.2 Dendrobium catenatum
GTTCTTAATAATCACAATAATTAAAAAAAACTTACTTTTCCTCAACTTCAAAACTATATTTACAAAATATTGCAGTTATCCCAAACATATCTTATACTCTTGTATGAGAAGAAGTTATTCTGAGATAAAAGCATATTTTAATATTAATTTGATTAAAGAATAAGTTATTATTTTAGAAATTTTATGATTAAAAATATTTAGGTTTTGTTTGGGGTAGCTTTCTCACCACTTTGTT
>NW_021582935.1:0-1783 GCF_001605985.2 Dendrobium catenatum
GGAAGCTATACATTTATTGAGAGGTATGATGGAGAAGAATAAAGAGAATAAGGAGGATCTACATATGATAGTATTGATTTAGAGAAAACATATGAATATATGATAAAGTTTCAAGAGAAGTGCTATGGAGAGTTCTATAGTAGAAAGGGGCTAATAATACTTATATTCAAGTCATTAAGGATATCTATGCAGAAGCTGTTACTTGTGTTCAAACACAAGATGATTTGACCAAGTAATTTCCTATTTCAGTTAGATTACATCAAGGATCAGCCTTAAGCCCATATCTTTTTGCTTTAGTCATGGATGTTCTCACTAAACATTTGAAAGAGGTTGTACCACCATGGTGTATGCTTTTAGCTAATGATATTCTTTTTGTTGATAAGACGAGAGAGAGTTGAAGATAAACTTGAATTATGGTGGTCAACCTTAAGAGTCTAAAGGCTTTGAGTAGATCTAAAACTGAATATATGGAGTGTAATTTTAATAATAATAGATCTAGTGAGGGTTTGTGACTTTTGGCGTGTAAGACCCAAAATTTTTAGGTATGTAAAAATTTAAATTAATTAAATATATCTTATTTTAAAGTTAATGATAAATTGCTGTTTAATTAATATTAACGGTTAAATTACTATTAGTAAAATAGTTAAGTAAATATTAATATTTATATTTGGTAAAAGTTTTAAATTAAATTAGATAATTAGTTATTTCCTGAATGGGTACTTTCAAAGGGTTGTGAAGTATAGTGTGGCAGTTACTGTGGACCTCACTTCTAATCAGTTTCTTGTATACAAGCCAAATAGAAAGGTTGTGTTCGGTTGTGTGAAGCATAGAGTAGAGTATGGGTATCAAAGGGCTAGAATCAGCTCCAAGGGAGGAGATCGACATAGTGAAGCGGATACTTTGAAATGGAATTGGCGTTTGAGTGCAGTGGTCCAGTGAGGGAACAGCAGCCGTGGGAGAGCAATTGCTGTGAGAGAATTTTGGCTGTGAGAGATATGTTGAATTGAGTTATCGGTGGAGTTAGAAACAGAACAACTTCTGCTATGAGTGAAGGGTGATTTATGTAGAGGAAGAAGAAGAGGAAAATATAGAAATTGAGGAAGGAAGGATTTACGGTAAGTAAATTGGTTATATTACAATGTTGTTGTTGTAGATTTCCTAATATTAGTAAAAGTTATTAAAAAAAAGAAAATTAAATCAATTGTTTAGGAATTCAGTTAGTATATGCAGAGGGGAGGCTTTGAGATAAGTCACCAAAGGAAAAATGGTACGAGATGTCGGATTTGAGGAGACAACTCATCAAGGAGGTAGGAAATGCCATTCTAAATTGTAAAAACAAATATTATTAATTCAATATACATACAATTTTACTTGACTCAATTGAAAAGATTAATGCATTAAGAAGATTCAAATTATTGAATATGAGCATACATCCAAGCATTCATGTATAAGCAACCGCATGTACATTAAATAATTGGAATTTAAAATATGACGTACTATGATTGTTTAGAGGTTTTTCTAGTTGGTAATAATTTGGTAAGAAGCTCATTACATTACATGTTGATTCATTTTTTTAATGTAAACAGTGTAACAGATATATTTTATAAAAGCATGTAATAAGACAAAACAAGTATGAATTACTAATTTCTTTGTGACACTTTGCATTACTGGTAAAGGTATTGTGGGGTGTTACAGGGTGATCAAGTCATTACTACGAGTGCATGTTTTCGATATCTTGGGTCTATTTTTCAGAGTGATAGTGAAATAGATGGGGATATTATTA
>NW_021582936.1:0-295 GCF_001605985.2 Dendrobium catenatum
TGCCACTGCCACATCATCGATCCATCCTGCATGTCGTTGCCATGTCATCACCACAAAAATCCTTGCCTTCCCCTGGATTCGAACCTAAGACCTTGGGCATGGATGACAAAAGGTTTACCACTCGTCCACTAAGGAAGAATTAATATAATTATACCTACTTCTTTTAATTTAAATTATAAGTTACATAATATATTTTGGCCCAATTTTAGGTCCGAAAAGGTCAAATCGGACATTTTTGGGGTCCCCAGAACTGTGTTTTCGATGTTCCGGACTCAATTTTGACACTTTAAAAGTG
>NW_021582937.1:0-891 GCF_001605985.2 Dendrobium catenatum
GCAAATCGATAAATCTGCTTAGAAAAATACATCAAATTTTATATTTTTCAAATCCCTCATTGTTGCATGTCAGAACATTCGTGTCAGAAGAGAGATATATAGTTTAATGTTCTAATTTTGTACGAAGATTTGCACACAGACAGATAAGAGAGAGAGATGCAACATTCATAAAATTTTGGTCAAAATGGTAGTAATCTCTCTTCTCTCTCCTTTTTTCCTTGTCTCTCTTCACTCTTATATTGTTCTCTTACAAGAACTAATGAAAAGATACATAATAAAACTACTAAGGGATAACCCTTCCTGAAAAATGAGTAAGAAAACTATTAGCCCATCTCACAGTGTTAAGACGCTAGGTTTGGAGTGCAACGATCGCTCCACTCTCTGTCTCTAGTTTGTCTGATAGCGTTGCAATACTTCATTCTTTGCCACATAGAGAGGTTGGAGTGTCGTGGCGCTAAACTCTCTGTCCATCTCTAACTAGATAATACAATATTGAAATGCTCAAGTCAATAGTGCCACGGTGTTGTACGGTTGTACATAAATAAATTCCAGAATGCAAAGCACCTGAAGCAACCCCTTGGCGAGCTTGACCGGCAAAATTGAGGTCCAAGGTAGCAATACAACCTGATTGATCAACATAATCAAATTCCACACAAAACAAACAATATTGTGGTAATTTGAGCATATGTTAATGCCCAAAAATAATGATCATATGTGCAATTTTTTTAACTAAATAAAAATTAAAAACAAAGCTGATATTGATGATTAAATGAATGTTTATTAGTTTTCTTTGATTAATTGTTATTTACTGCATCTTTTCAATTCTAATATAAATCTCTCTCTCTCTCTCTCTCTCTCTCTCTCTCTCTCTCTCTCTCTCTCTCACAAACA
>NW_021582938.1:0-245 GCF_001605985.2 Dendrobium catenatum
GACAGATCCACAAAGAAGATCACTTATCAACTTCATGGCTATAACAGAGAGTTATCCTATGTTTATCAAAGCTGTAAACTGTGAAGAACAGTACAAGAATAAGTTCTTCATTTCTAATTTAATCAAAGAAGTTATCATAATGGTGGGGCCTTCAAACATCATTCAGTTCATTACTGATAATGCACTTATTTGTAGAGCTGAAGATCTACTTGTAGAGCAAGCATATCCCATATTTTATGGACACC
>NW_021582939.1:0-280 GCF_001605985.2 Dendrobium catenatum
TAGATGTCACACAATTCTTTGAATATATATATTTTTTCTAGAGATGTGAGTCTCTATATTTATTTTTCCTTATGTCGGGACCTTTCGACAGTGAATTCTTGGATATACTTCCAAGTGTCACACCCCGATGCTCAACGTACATATCTTTACTTTTTCTTTATTTTACCATCATAATAGATGATTTATTTTTCCTATATTGGGACCTTTAAGTGATAGATTTTTGGACATAAGGACCAAATGTCACATCCTGATATTCATTGTATATATCTTTATTCTTTCT
>NW_021582940.1:0-297 GCF_001605985.2 Dendrobium catenatum
CGAAACATTTAAAAAAGATTACACCCTTTTACATTGTATTTTATTTTACTTTGCATTTCTTTTTAAACAAATCAAACAACTTTTGAACTTTTCTTTGCTCTTTTGTATTCTACTCTTAAAATACAATAAAATTTGTTTTGTAGATTTTTACAATCTTTACTTTTTCTTATTTAGATGAGTCAAGTTTTATACATAATAAGTGCATAGAATATCACCAATTTATTTGATTTTTTTTTTTCAAAAAATTCAAAACAAATCAAATCAATCAATTTACAAGAAAAAACTAATAAATTAAAA
>NW_021582941.1:0-231 GCF_001605985.2 Dendrobium catenatum
TCCTAAAGGCCTTTTCCAGTGAATTTTCAAACACTTAAAAACCCAATCAATTGACCTCTGATTCAGAGTCTGTCAGTTGCATAATGATGGGACATGTCTCTAGAGGCAACCCTCCAAATTTGAGCTCATTCTGAGGTCTCTAACCCTAGAAACAAAATCAAAATCCAAAGGCTGTAAAACCTTCAAATATTTATAGCCCATGCCACTGGATTTGCCATTAAGAAGATTCTG
>NW_021582942.1:0-224 GCF_001605985.2 Dendrobium catenatum
GAGGACTTGAAGCTATCTTTTGTAACTACGGGTTTGTTTGTGACAGCTTTCTTAGTGCTTCTTAAAATAGCTTTTTAATACAAAATTTTCAAATTTTGTACTAAAAAGCTGTTTTAAGAAGCTTGAAGAAAGCCGTCTCAAACGAGCCTACATATGAATACTCTGATATTTCTTCAATTTAGGAATGATTTCTTTTAAATTGTTTTAATTGCATAATATGGCTT
>NW_021582943.1:0-276 GCF_001605985.2 Dendrobium catenatum
CTGCACTAAATCTAAAAAGCAAATCTATTTAAAAAAAAAGGCGGGATCCAATAAGGTGACATCTATAGTCCAACGAGCAGATATTCTAATTGTCTGCAAAACTTACTTTGGATAACGCCTATTAAAGAAATTGGTTACTCAATTTATCCTGATTCAGTTTATAATGTCAGTAGTAAGTTGTCATGTTTTATTTCTGGTAAGCAACATCCTCTAAAAAAAAAGAAATGCAGTCATGCTATGCTCTTCAAGATATTCAATTTATCATTTATTTATTAT
>NW_021582944.1:0-222 GCF_001605985.2 Dendrobium catenatum
ATCCCTTGATCCCATCAATTCCATGGACACTTGGCAATAGTCAAAGAGCTCATGCAGTCAATCCCAACCATCCAAATCCACTAAAATGGCTTGAATAGGGAAATATCTTAAGACATGCATTTTGAACCCCTAAGCCTCTCTAAATCAATCCATCTGATCCAGAGCTAATCCAGCCCTTAAAAACCCTCAAAAACCTCCTTTAGATCATCATCTAGCACTTCC
>NW_021582945.1:0-1417 GCF_001605985.2 Dendrobium catenatum
TCCAGCCCCTAGGATCAATTTATATCTTAGAACAATCGAGACTTCAAATCAACCTTGACTTCAACTCAATCTAGTTCTTAATCAATTTCAAATTCCAATAAAATTTAGACTTCAAACCTTTAGCCTATCCCTGATCAATCCACAACCCTATCTAACCATTTGTGATCACTTAAATGATCATAAATGATTTGGAGAATTCAATCATAATCATTCAAACTTAAAATCGAATTCAAATCCACAGAATCTAGGCTAAAATCCAAGGCTAAGGGCTTAGGTCCTGAGAGGCTTTACCATTGTATCTTGAAACACTTCAAAAATAAGTCAAATAACCCCTGATTTGTAGTCTATCAATTTCATATTGATAACACATGTCTATGGGATCAGCTCTCCAAATTTGAGCTCAATATGACGCTTCTAACCCCAAAAACTGAATTGAAATCTGAAGGCTGCAAAACATTTAAATATTTATGGTCTACACCACTGGACCTATCACCCAGTGGAATTTTACCTTGGAACCCCCTCCAAACCCTTTGATTACTTCTAAACCTTTGATATTGATATGTTAAATATGAATCTACATTTTTTTAGACTCACTTTGACCTAGAATTGACCAGAGGTCAAAATGATCAGAATGCCCTTTAAGGAGATTTTTTGCCTTTTGACCAAAATCCAACATGGTTCAACATCATCAACCTTTGAAACCATTTCTGATCAATTTCAAACATCATTTTGGACCTATTAGACCCAATCCCATAACCTGGGTCAATTTGCTTGACCACGTCAACCTAGGTTAACCTAAAGGCACCTTCAGGGCGAAAATAGTCATTTTGATTGGAATGACCTCCCTATTCCTTGGGACTAATAAAAATACATTCAAAAAAACAAATACATTCAAAATGCTATTTCAAATTTGTTGATCCTAGAAATAGACCTTGGGTCAACTTGGTTGACCAAGTCAACCTAGGTTGATCTAATGACCCATTAAGGGCCCAAATAGGTCATTTGACCCAAACGACCTTTCCAAACTTCAAGACTACACCCATTTAACTCCAAATATTAAAACAAATACATTGCACCCAAAATCTAGTTTCGGGTCAACTTGGTTTACCAAGGCAACCTAGGTTGACCCATTAACCCTTAAGTAGTTTAAATAGGTTAATCCAACCTATTTGACCTCTCATACCCAAATCACTCTCAATCCTTTGTCAAACTACTAGGTCATATGTTTCCACTTGTCATTTATTTGACCTTGACCCCTTTAAATTTTCCTTAACCCATTTCAAATAACTCCCTAAACCCTTTAAGTACAACATCATCAGCCTTGACCTTGTTGACTAGTCAAAGAAAGTCAATAAGGCATTTGATCCCCTCTTTGAAGTTGTCAACCCTTCCTTTTAAACCCACAAAAATTGGCTTT
>NW_021582946.1:0-738 GCF_001605985.2 Dendrobium catenatum
TGGTCCCCTCCTTAAAATCATTCAATGGTCATACAGTCTTTTCCAACCCTTCTTCTGCCATCCAAACCACCTGGGGCATGTGGAAATGATCCAAGGAATATCTTTAATTGATCAAGAACGTCTGTTTACCCCAAAGACATTTGAATAAGGCAAAAGACCCCTTTTGAGCCTCACTCTACACTTAACATTATCTCTCAACTCTAACCCTCTCAAGACCCTTTGAGATTTTGTTTCTACTCCCAAAGCTCCCCTTTTTACTTTTATGACCCAAACTAACTGTTCAAAGCTTGTGGCCGGTGATCCTTGGGTCAAACCATATTTTATCTAGCTCGATTTTATGTTAATATAGGCATTTTTTATGGTTCATTCCTTTAGAGAAATGATACATGGAGAATCTATAAGCTCGGACAACCCAAGAACACCCAAATCCATCATTTGGATTAGGTAAAAAGTTAAATCCTACCCTAGGACACTTAGTTTAAAATAGCTTTCTTTTAAGCACTTTTTGAAATGTTAAACCACCTCCCCATGATTGATGTTCACTCAGGCAACCTATGTTTAAAATTTCATTTAAATGACCAATCCAATCACGAGAATAAAGCGAAAAATGCATCCTAGTGTTATTTTGTAGCATGTGTTACTTGTACATTTTCTAGACTGTTGATCACGTGATCAACGGTCCAAATCTCATTGATCTGTAGTTTCGTTTGACCGCAGGTCCTATCCACGGATTGGTTT
>NW_021582947.1:0-511 GCF_001605985.2 Dendrobium catenatum
GCTCGTGTTGGCGTTGACCGACTAAGCCATAGAAAGTAGAGTGAAAAGATTGTGAATGGAAGAATATCAAGGAGATGGTGGAAAAAGAGGGAGATTCTTCTCCTGACCTTGCCCCATAGCGGGGACAGAGCTAGGAAAGGAGAAAAAGCAGCAGTGCACAAGCAAGGTGTCACCAAAATGGTGAACCAGTAGTGTGGTCTTCTCCTGGCCTTACCCTTTGACAGTGGTAGAGCCAAGGATGGAACCAACAGTAAAGATCACCTAAAAAGGTGAAAATGAGGTAAGGAGATTCTCCTATAGCCTTGCCCTATAGCGAGGGCAGAGCAGAAAAGAGAATCAAAAGTAAAGATCACCTTAAGGGTGAAAACGGTAAAGGGATTCTCCTCTGGCCTTACCCCGTAGCAGGGGTAGAGCCAAGAGAAGAACCACAAGTAAGGTAGCATACCAACTATCTGTCTGACTATATCGAATCAACAGAATAGAAGGTGAAAGGGTCCCATATCCTCCTTCC
>NW_021582948.1:0-470 GCF_001605985.2 Dendrobium catenatum
GACCTCATTTTTGTATGAGGTCACTAAGGCCCTTCCAGACTCCAGATCAATTCTAGATCTTAGGATCCACTCTAGACTCTAGGATTCTTTCCTAGAGCCAAACCTTAGGGCCTACTCTAGAACTTAAGATTCTTTTCTAGATCCAAGACCTTAGGGTCTATCCTAGATCTTAGAATTCCTCTAGATTCAAGGACCAATCCATACCTAAATCAATCCCTACCTTTGATTAACTCCAACTTCAAATCAATCCCTACCTTTGATCAACTCCAACTTCAAATTAACCCCTATCCTTGATAAAATCAAATCTCAAACTTCATTCAATTCAAATCCAAATTAATTCAAGCCTCAAACACACCCAAACTTTGACCCAATCAACTTGAGAATCCAAACTTTAATCTAGACTTTGATCCTACCTTTGATCTAGCTTTGACCTTATCCATTCATTAATAACCACCACATGATTGTAAATG
>NW_021582949.1:0-422 GCF_001605985.2 Dendrobium catenatum
AACCAAAAAATAACTAAAAACAAAACACAACACAAACACACAAATAAGGCTTTTAACCATTATCTTTCTCCTGGTCCGATGCTTTAGAAACCAGGTCTTCCCAGGATATTTTTTGCTTTTCATTATTTCCCTAGTTTAAAATTTGCTTCGCTTTCCCCTTTTCTTTCACAGGAAGAATTTTTAAATTAGGGCACTGATTTTTCATATGTCCAGCCTTCCTACATCAAAAGAAAATAACATCAGTAGAGCACGTGGATAATAACATAAAATCTTCAAATTTTAAAGCACAAAAAAACAATTTAATGATTGTGCATTCAATTAAGCATTGAGTTGTTCTTCCATGTTCCATTGATTAAAAGGAATATCAGTTTTTGTTAAATATCATCATGGCTTATGTTTTGATGATTGACAAACACTATTTT
>NW_021582950.1:0-313 GCF_001605985.2 Dendrobium catenatum
TAAAAATTAATTATAATAATATTATTATATATTATTCAATAACAAAATAAATCTAAAGCCATTATGACTTTATTTAAGTGTCCATTTCATTTTCCCAAGGAAGAAAAAGGCAACATAGAGGAATTCTAGGAATTAGGGAAGAAAGTGAGGAGAGAAAAATTAAAATCCGATTCTGGGCAACTTTGGGTTGTTTTCGCCCGTCGACTCAATTGAAGAACTTATTTGTTTTAAGGTAAGTCACATTATGTCTATCTCAATTTTCAAAAATACTTATTTTTTGATGAATTTTTCGATTAAAATTTTGTATGTGTTA
>NW_021582951.1:0-811 GCF_001605985.2 Dendrobium catenatum
TTAATATAAAAAGTAGGTTACATAGTCCTTACGGAAACCATCGGCTCCCTACTGCTCAAACGAGCTACAAAATAAAAAGAAAGAAAACTTACGAGCCAATTGTCTCCGCAACAAAAAATTACAAGGTACCCTAGTAACATTCTAATGATGCTATAGACAAGAATACAAAAAAGAAAGATCAAAAGATAACAATAAAGCCCAATCTATCTACCAAAAAACTTAATGTCATTCCTAACCAGCTCCATCTACAAAAAAGAGAGACAATAAAAAAGAAATCTATACCAAAACAGATTATTAGCAAAAAACTTATCAAAAAAGGAATAAATAAGGAAACAATAGACAAAATGGATCCAAGTGAGGCTAATCTCAGAATTTAGATCACAAGAGCTTAGCAAACTTTCATTAATACTAGCCTCATAAGGAATGTCCACAAGCCACTCAATCCTACCAGAGGGATAAGCAAAATCCCTATCAAAAGCATTCGACCAGCACATGCTCAGAGTCTCACTATGAAAGCACAGGTTAATGACAAACCAAAAATTGAAATTAAAGGCAGACCCACACAGTAAGATATAAGCAAGAAGGCAAACAACACAAGTACCAGCAAAATATTGCTGGCACAAACATCTCCTTCCAACAATCCAATGAAAAGGGTCCAGATCAAGCAAACCCAAAAAATATTGCTGGAACAAATAACTCCTCCCAACAATCCAATGAAGAGGGTCCAGGAAAAGCAAGCCCGGGAACCTGGGGGTAGCAAAATAAAGTCTGCAATAATACATAAGGAGCCCAGCAATGAGAAACAAAGGGA
>NW_021582952.1:0-248 GCF_001605985.2 Dendrobium catenatum
GGTGTTAGGTCCAATGGCATAGGCTGTAAATATTTGATGGTTTTATAGCCTTTGGATTTTGATTTAGATTCTAGGGTTAGAGATCTTAGTATGGGCTCAAAATTGAAGGGTAACCTCTAGAGACATGTCTTATCACTTTGTAAGTGATAGACCCTGAATCAGAGGTCACTTGACTGGGTTTTGAAATGTTTGAAAAATCCTTGAAAAAGATCTTTAGGACAGGGCCTTAAGACTTTGGATTTGAGTCT
>NW_021582953.1:0-758 GCF_001605985.2 Dendrobium catenatum
ATTAATTTCTTGAGTTAGGTCATTGATTTCAAAAGACGGTTCTACCCTAAGACAACGTCTGAGCTAAGGGTAACCATGATCGAATATTCTACTATTCTATAGATTGATGAGCTTAGTAACACATTAACTCACAAATTTTTAAATAATCACATGGAATACTATATCATGTTCATGTCTTGGTTAAAAAAAAAAAAAAGGGGGATTTCTTTTGCTTTACTTTCTTGTATCCTCCTTTTTGATATGTCAAAAGGGAGAGAAGTTTATGAGGTTCTTTTTTCATTAATCCTAAATTTTTGCTATTAACTATTTTTTGTAGTGTTTTGCCATCATCAAAAAGGGGGAGATTGTTACAAACCTATTTTTTATGTCTTATGTTTTGATGATTGACAAACACTATGTCTTTTGGACTACTTGTTGCTTCTAACTTTTCAGGAATCAGAGATCGGACGATCAAGAAGGAGCCAAGTTAAGGATTGCGTAGGTTTAGGGTTATGTCAGTCTGTACTTTTGATTTTTACCTTTTGAGTCTACTTGTAATGGTCAAAGAGACTGATGCTAAGTAACCCTACACACACACACTTGAGGGACTTAGAATTTCTATTTTTGCCCACATCGGCCGACGATCAGCTAAAAACAGAAAGTCTAAGTAAGGATTCTTAATTAAGGTAGTCGTCATTAACATATCAGTCTGGACGATACGTGTATCGGCCAGGAAGATAAGCAAAATAGAAAGAAGTAGCCGCCATAGACAGTTAAGG
>NW_021582954.1:0-278 GCF_001605985.2 Dendrobium catenatum
AAGGTGTGGAGAGCAAGGAACTCAAATTGAACTCAAGTTGAATCCAAATTTGACATGAGCAATAAAGAACTTGAACTTTCAAGAGCAACACACAAGATTCAAGCATGAGTTGAACCTAGAACTTGGGTTCGATGGAATACATAGAACTGGGCTTTGGATGAATGAACAAATCAAGGTCTAAATGCACAGTCGTCCAAGCTAACAACAAGTTGCAAGTAGGAGATGAAATCTCGATGCATATGAAAGATGAATGCAACGAACTCCTACGACAATTCCTA
>NW_021582955.1:0-291 GCF_001605985.2 Dendrobium catenatum
AAGTTTTGAATTTGTTAAGGCCTAAAAGGGAGATTTTAATTAAACTTTAAATATTAATAAATTAGGAATTTTAACTAAATGTATTTTAAAAGTTAGTTAATTACTACCTTTGTTTCACACCGAGGCCGTGAAGTTTATTTCACCTTCCTTGGGGCTAAATTAGTAGCCTCGTAGGCCTGGATTACCTAGTAGCAATCGGAGTTAATTAAGTTATTTTAAATTGGTTGGAATTAAAGGAGTGCATTAATGTTAATTGGAATTGATTACTGATTTTAATGGGTTTGTTGAGAA
>NW_021582956.1:0-206 GCF_001605985.2 Dendrobium catenatum
TACTCTACCTACACTTGGAAGGTGTGAAAGGATAAAAGTGCTCTGCCTACAATTGGAGGGTGTGAAAGGATGATGGTTCTCTGCCGCACCCGGGATTGGTGGAAGAGAGTTTTTTTAAGGCTTCTCCACCTTGTTGTGGGGGAAAAAGGAGAGTCACTTTTGGTAATAGTGCAATACCTGAAGAGGGAGTCTTCAGGGATTGGATA
>NW_021582957.1:0-211 GCF_001605985.2 Dendrobium catenatum
CTCCACTTGCAATCTCTCCAACATCATCATCTTCTACGCCATGTTTCTTAGGATCAGATTCATCAAAGACTACATGTGTTATTTCTTCCACCATCAAAGTTCTTTTGTTAAACACCCTAAAAGACTTCCCAACACTAGAATATCCCAAGAATACTCCTTCATCAGATTTAGGAACAAATTTTCCCAAGTGAGACTTCCCATTGTTGTGTAT
>NW_021582958.1:0-18677 GCF_001605985.2 Dendrobium catenatum
ATATAACTCATTCAAATAGCAACTATTCAAACACTAACAATGTAGGTCAGGTCATAAGATGCTACAACCAATTTACTCTTGAGATTATACTTACCTGGTGAGAATGCATATAGTGTCGTAGCTTTTGGGATACTAAAACTAAGGTAAGGCAATGCTTCTTGATAGAAGGATACCAAATTTCCATTGGAATGAGATGATAGTTAAGATAGTAGAGGGCATTATCCTTTTCCTCTTCATTGAGTTAAGTCAATGGGGCACTAAGCAACTCATCCAAAGTTGTGGTGAAGAGAATACATGGTTTACATGGAATAGGGACTGAAAGGACTGGAGGATTTGTAAGATATTATTTGATATTCTCAAAAAAAATTTGACATTTCTCATCCCATATAAATTTAGACTCCTTTTTATGTATGAAAAAGAAAGGTTGATATCTTTTAAAGAGATTAGAAATGAACATTTTTATATATGCCAATCTACCTTGAAGGGACCTTAGCAAAAAGAGGCTTTTAAGAGGTGGTATATGTAAGATGGCTTCAATATTAGTAGTATCCATCTCAATTTCATGGTTCCTCACTATAAAACATATAAATTTTCTAGAAGTAATGCCGAAAGAACTCTTCAAGTGATTTATTTTGAGGTCATAGTGGCACAACCGCTCAAAAATAGTTCTAAAGTTATACATGTGATCCTTTTTTTTACTTTACTTTTGATGACAAAACTATTGGTGTAACAGTCTACCTGATTATGAACAAGTTCATGAAATATTTGGTTTATAGCTCGCTAGTAGGTTTGGTTTATATCGCGCTAGTAGGTTGCACCAGCTTTTTCAAACCAAATGACATAACCTTATAATAAAATATACCTATAAGAGTTTCGAATGCATTGTTTCTCTCATCTTTTGGGGTCATCTTGATTTGATTATACCCAGATGAGCCATCCATAAAGAAGAAAATAATATGTGAAGACTCGAATTACACCACGAGTTCAGGTATGGGCAAGGGAAGCTCATTTTTGGGAGATGCCTTATTTAGATCTCTTTAGCAAACACAAATTTGAATTTGACTATTTTTCTTTTGAACTAGCATGAAGCTGGCTACCCAAGAGGGATAATTTTCCTCTCAAATAAATTTGAACTTAACCAATTTCTTAATTTTAGAAATTTCTTACTATTCGATCTCAAAATGGATGCATTGAGGAGCTTGATGAAATTTTGAGTAGGGTAGCTAAACCTCAATGAACTGTCCCTAAGGCTCACTAATACAGAAGTAATACTAGCACTTGATATGAAAGATAGTGCACTTATCAAAAGTTATAAAGATGTTGATAATAATCTAATTAATACCACATAATATCAATCACAAAATTTCAACCAAGCAGTTATAATAAAAAATAAAATACAGAAAAACAAACTGCAAAAATTAAATTCAGAAAGAACACACCAGAATTTATGGTGGTTTGATTAAACCATAACTTACATCCACTTCCTAGAGTCACCCACTATAGGTATTGCACTTTCACTATAGTGTCTCTCCTTTAGCACCCACAGCTAGACTGAGAAGCCCTTACAAACTCTCTTCCATCAATCTAGTTTGACAGAGGACCGTATTAATTTCATAGGTAGAGAACCTTGACTCTATTTCACCCTCCTGGTAAAGTAGAGAACTTTGACTCCTTTTCACCCTCCCAGTGAGGCAAAGAACCTTTAATCACTTTCACCTTCCCCGGTGTGGCGGAGTAGCCGGTTCCTTTAACACTAAAGCGATCTTCTTCTTCCCAAAACTTCCCTAAAGATGAACCTTATATATGATGGCACTAAGATGCAAGCTTGTCAGAGAAACCATGTGAAACCCCCTCCACACTCTCTTGAAACCCAAAAGGATCTTCTCCCTTTCAAACTCCACCCTTCCTCTCTCCCTTTCAAGTATCTCTCTTCAAGTTTTGTCCAAAAGAACTAAGAATCAATGCATGTTAACGACACTTATAAAGCCTTTGGAGAATGCTTAAATAGAGGGCTTAAAAAAACCCTGAAAATTCAATTTAGTTGTTAAAGATCGTATAGTATGATGTGTAGAATTTGACATGTTAGTAATGTACGATCACCGTGTTAGTACAGAACGAACAGTTCAGTTTGCTTGTTCGTGCTGTATGATCTTCAATATGAACATCAATACAAATAGTTCAATCTGTCTATTAGTGTTGTACGATCATCAGTAAAAATAGTTGATCGTATAATACGATTAATTCAATCGAAATGTAGTTCAACCAGGATGAATTATTGGATGACCAAAATGATCTCTGTTGATCGTACAATACGATCAAGTTTGTATAGTGCAATAAAATATCAAAATTAAGTAGATTTGATTCACTAATCACCAAATTAAATTAGGCAATACTTTTAACATCGTACAATATGATTAGGTTTGTACAGTACGATTAGAACAACTTTCAAATTCAAATTTTTGCCTAATTTGAGGAACTACAAGCTTTCTAATTATAACAGATTATCCAAAATAATGTATTGTGCATACTATACAATTAGTTATATTTCAAAAATATTTTTTCTAGAAAAAAATAATATTTTATTTAATTTTTATAACACCAGATCATACAGTATAATCCATATCATACAAGACAATGTACATAAAAATTAAAATATTTAAAAATTATTTTTGCTCACCTTATGTGTGTGTGTACGGTCACCTTGCTAACATACACCCTTACATAATTTGACTCAAGAAATTAAAATTAAATAAATGAAAATTACAAACTCTTTTAGTATAACCTATTATACCCCATCTTCAGCCCTGAATCTTCAAGAATGGTGTATGGTTTACCTAAAATGTTAGTCAACACAAAAACAAATATGCTCTACAAATACTAAGATAAATAAAGAGGTAATCAATAATATTTTTTATCATCAAAATCATGAACTCGGAAGCTCGAGTTGCAATACTTGCTTTTTTGAATCTTGTTGTTTCTAGAATAGGTTGTTAGACCTAATCTAATGTCTCAAGGCTAACCAAGAGGGGGGGGGGGGGGAATTGGTAATTTTGCAAACTTGACCCTTTCTTGGATTTTAAAATTAGAGAAATCGACTAATGAACTTGAGCAAGTTGACTTAAATTTTTGTTTAAAATAATTTTTTAACCACAAAAAAATAAAAAACTTACAGAAAATAAAAACCAGCGGAAATAAAAAGACATAAGAGTTTATAGTGGTTTGGTCAAACAAAACCTACATCCACTCCCTGAAGTCTCCCACTTGAGGAATTACCCTATACCAAAGTGACTCTCCTTTAGCTCCCACAGCAAGGCGAAGAAGCCTTTACAAAAACTCTCTTCCACCAATCTCAAGTGTGGCAAAGAACCATCATCCTTTCACATCCTCTAAGTGTAGGCATAGAACCTTCATCCTTTCACACTCTCCAAGTGTAGGCAGAGAACCTTTGGCTATTCACACTCTCCAAATGTAGGCAGAGAATCTTCGACTATTCATACTATCCAAGTGTCGGTAGAGAACCGGATCTTCTTGAAAGATCTTCACTCGAGCAATCTAGAAGGACAAGAGAAAGAGTGAAGAAAACAAAAATCACACATAAAGATACTTACCCTTGAGTAAACTTGTGAATCCTTTATGCTCCAATGGGAAGAAATCTCTCTCAAACACTCTCTCACACTCTCTCCTTCAATAACTCTTCACCAATCACGAAGACCAAATGACAAAAAGATTAAAGGTCAGTTTTAAATGGACCTTTTATAGAAAAGACACAAAAAACCATCTAGAAAACTAAAATTTTCAATTTTGACCATCCACGATCATCCCGTACGATCGTATTTCATACGTACGAATAGTTCAAAAATTGTTGCGTACGAACCCTTTGTGCATTGGTACTAAATGCATTCGTACCCGATCATCGTCTGGTATGAAACATGTTAGTCCGGTACAAATAGAAGAAATTCAAAGTTAGTATGTACGAACCATAGGATGAAATGAATGAATCTAGTCCAGAGCCCATCATCACAGTAAGAAAGAAAAATACCGTCCGTACGAATAGTGTTTGGGGATGAACCATAGGAGATCATCCTGGGATGAACGAAAAATATCATCCGTATGAACTTCATATTTTACAAAAATAGAGAAGCTCATCCTGGGATGAATGTAAATTATTGTTTGTACGAACTAAATATTTGGTGAATCTAGAGATCATCTTGGGATGAATGGAAATTATCGTCCGTATGACCTGAACATTTGGCGAATCCAGAGAAGATCTTTTTGGGATGAATGGAAATTATCGTCCGTACGAACTTCACATTTGGAGAATCTAGAGAAGATCATCCTCGGATGAATGGAAAATATTGTCCATATGATCTTCACATTTGACAAAAATAGAGAATATCATCCTGGGATGAAAGGAAAATATTGTTCGTACGATCTTCTTATTTGGCAAAAATAGAGAAGATCGTCCTGGGATGAATAGAAAATATCATTCGTACGATCTTCACATTTGGAAAAAATAGAGAGGATCATCCTTGGATGAATGGAAAATATCATTCATATGATCTATACATAGAAAATTTTAACCCTCTATGTTCGTTCCATTGCTCATTAGGGAATATAACTAACAAGATCATCTCATACAAATAGGTTCGTACTGTACGATCAATTTAAAAAATGGGAATTTTAAAACTCTTCCCCCGGTGTGTGTGTGTGTGCTCAGTTACTCAATTAAAATCACACTCTCTTAGACTCAATAAAATGAAAAATACATACTTCAAATTATAATAACTCAAAATTGATCTTGATTTAAGTCTTCAACAATCCGGAGTATGATTTCCTTTAAATGTTAGTAAACACAAGAGCAAAACAATTCCTCTAAAATGTGTTAGGAGAAAATAATAATCAAAATAATAATATTTGGAATTATAAAAAATATACAAGTTGCAAGAACGTTAAACATGCAAAGCTAAGTAGCAACTATCTCAACATGCTTGATGTCAATGATATCAAGTCGAACTCCAAGTTTATAAACTACTACATCAAATGATAAGCTTGCCATTTTATTGTATGTCCATGTGAAATAATCCTTAAACTCAGAAAAGAGTTTGATTAGATAATTTAATTCATCTTTACTTAATAAAGGGTTAATAAAGGTAGGGTGATGGTCTTCCTTCAGTCTTCCTTCATTCCAAGGTTAATTTCCTTTAATTCATCAGCTATCACTTTAATCTCTTCATCAAATTTAGTGGTGCATCCAAAACTTGAAGTTTATCCAAGTCATTTATTGTCTCCAAACAAATCCCATCGAGAAAATTAACAACTTATATAGGGACCCTCTCAGATTAGAGATGATTTATTATCATAAGATAACACTCATCTTCATCAAATGAATCAATGGTACCAAAATTGATAAAAATATTTATATTACTTTTTTTTATTTTATGATAGAGGTTCTCATGGTATCAAGCTTGAACCTTGGTCTATTAACTTGGCGTGAGACCTTTAGAAACATAATTTCTCATATAAAGAGGAAAATAACTAAAAGGTAATTTCATTAATTCATTCAAACCTTTCTCCTAAAGGAATACATCATCTTCCTTCCTTGAGGTGGAGGGACTGAAGAAGAATTTTTGGAATTTTCTACTTCACCACCTAGATTAGGAGAGTCCTTGCAACTCTATCAATGGATAATGGGGTAAAAGTTAAGGCTTTAATTATTCTACTCAGGTTTTCATAAATCATTAATTCAAGCTCATTACTTTGAGTTTTTGGAATAATATCCTCTAGTTCACTATCTTGTTTCAAAGCGATATTAAATTTTGGAGGAGGACTTACCTTTTTATATTCAAAAGGAATTCTTGCACCCTGTACTTTTGAGACATTATCTAAACTTGACTCTAATTCAATATATATAAGGGGTATTTTTCTTTCAAATGAAGCACGACCTCGACTACATGCTCTTTGGGTCAACCTCCTACCCTCGATGCATCTTCACTATCTATTTCCTTTCTTTCTTTACTTTTCTCTTTTTCCTTTTCCCTTTATTTTTAATTTTTTATTGCCTTTTGCCTTCTCCTTTTTTTTTTCTTCTCCTTATTCATAATTTCACTTTTAGAATAAGTAGTAGACCCTTTGGGTACATAGTACACAATGTCCTCATAGATTTTCTCCTCATGAATATATAATGGTTGCAAATCACTCTGAATTACATATTCATTGCCATCTCATTGATACTTGATGCATTGGTATAGGATAAATGGAACTATCCTATATTCATGGATACCTTGAAGTGCATTGAAGGATGTATCTGAATTAGTTATATGAAATTTAGTTTTTATTGTTAACTCTCCTATCTCAAATAAAAGTGTTATTGAATCTAAAGCCTTCTCACCTTTTTCATTGAACCCGCATAGTATCATCTTATCAATGTTAAGCCTATGCATGACTACTTTAAAATATACAACAGTTTTTACATTAAAGACTCTAGATAATCTAAAATTTCTTATGTTTATGCAACTATAAAGTAGGTGATTATGATCGGCATATCCTAGAAGTAAATTTGCATCAGAAAAATTACACCTAGGATTTCCTTAAAGTTTAAAGCTCTATCTTGAGAAGTTATAACTAATTGAGCCAGAAAAATCCATGAGTCAAGAAGTTCTTTAATTAAAGACTACCTTATTTCATTTGAAATAAGGAGTGCATCATAGATACTCAACTTAGCTGGTAATTTCTTAAGATGAACTAAGACATTATAATCAACTTAAGAGACATTGGACTCAAGACATGGTGTACCTAGTGGGAGAATTTTTTTTTTTTTGTTGAGTTGAAGATTAAATATGATCATAGAATATAACCTATTTGCCTTTTTCTTTAGTTGGAAGCCTTGGTGCTAAAACTTTTCCACCACTATGTTGTACCTCAATAATATCCTTGAGGGGATAAATTATGGCAGGGTCTATACTGTCCTTAGGCAATGTAATATTAGCTTCTGATGGAGAGTCTGAATCTAAAAAATCTATCATGATAGGACTCTCTTGAAAGTTGATTTAAGGGGTATCACTATCTAATAAGATTTAGGGTTCATCGCCTACTTTACAAGTCAAAATAGAAGGATAGATTGCAGATGGGTTTTGATCGATCAATACTATATCTTAATTTTGAATATTTAGAATTTTTATTTTGTCTCATTTTCATTATTAATCATCAAAATGTATAGTGAAGGATTTTTATTAATTTTTGAACCTTTGCATTTGATGAAGCAAAGTAAAAGTCAAATAAAGTTAGAGAGGATTGGAGTTTTACTCTACCATCTACCATTTGAATAAATATCTCATTAACTAATAATTTTCTCTCTCTAAGTATATCATTATTTTTTTTTATAGTAATTATTATAACTTTTGGAGAGGTAATTGTCCCAACATCCTCTTATGATGCCTCTAGCTCAACCTCAAAGATCAGGCTGTGGGCTCTCATTTATAACTATTTAGAAAGTTAAAAAGATTTGTTAATTAATTTTTTAAATACTAAGGATAAAGCGACGTGCTGTATGGCTTAAAAATAGTGATAAGTGTGCAAGGGCCGCTGCACCAGCGCCCTGGTGCTGTGTTAAATAGGCAAGGGTTCCCACATCAAGGATGGATGTGAGCAAAGAAGCTAGTCTATGAAACTAAAATTAGGATAGGAACTTGGAATATAGGTTTCCTTACAGGAAAATTAATATAATTAATAGATATTATGATTCACAGGAAGTTAAATATTTTGTACATTCAGGAAACTAAGTGGGTTGGAGAGAAGGCTAAGGAAATTGATAGTCTTCCAAGTACATGATCAAAAAGTAAATGCAAGATCTAACCTATCAATTCCAAAAATAATATCTAATACCTTTGTACTCTTTGCTGAAGATGATTTGTTGGAATTAACTGAATGTAATTTGCTTGAATGGGTTTTCACACGAGAGAAAAAGGGGAAGAGGCAGACAGGCTCAGGAAGTTCTTTATTTTTTTTTTAATCAGAGGAGAAGGGCGATTTTTTGAATAAGGTGAAATTGTGGGTGATGGTTTTGCACGAATAGCCCTATCCGCATCTTTGGTTTAGCCCAAATCACCTTTTGATTTGAATTTTAAATTTAGAGGGGATGATTAGGACATTTTAATTATAATTAAAAAAAATGAAAGATTTTATTTTAAAATATAGGTAATTTATTTTAATAGAATCGATATATTTAAATTAAATGAAATTAGTGAGCATTTTAAATTAGATTAATTTACATTCATTTATTTAATTTAATTAATATCATTGGCTCGTGACGAGTCAATCCAAGCAAATTGGGGCTATTGTCATTTAAATCAAACTCGATTTGAGTTAATTTGATTTGGTTTCATGTCAACTTACATCTCAAAGTTCAATTTAAGTAGTTGGATTGAGACGGGTTGATTCAGGTTTAGTTTGTATCAGATCATGGGGTCAAGTTGGTAAGCCGAGTCAAAGCTACGTCAATAGGCATCCTCCTAAGAGAAGTCTTAGAAGAGTGACGTCTACACTAGGCTACAAAAACCTAAGTGCTAAAGTTGGTTCCGGGGAAATTGACCTTGAATAATGAGGTCAACATTTCTTACCAGACATTTGTAATAGGATGTCCTTGCTATATGTTTTTTACTAATAATACTTTTTTTATTGATAAGACTAGAAAGGGAGTTGAAGTTAAACTTGAATTATGGAGGTCAACCTTAGAGTCTATAGCTTTTCATTTGAGTATATGTAAAACTAAATACATGAAGTATAATTTTAGTAGTAATATATCAAGTGGGGGTTTATTAGTTGGAGTGATCACATCATTAATAAAAGTATACATTTTAGATATCTTAGGTGTATTATTTAGAGTGATGGTGAAATGGATGGGGATATTATTAGTAGAATTCAAGTTGGATAGTCAAAGTTGAGGAATGCATCGGGTTTATTATGTGTTAAAAAAGTACAACTCAAACTTAAGGAAAAATTCTATAAGATAGTAGAAAGATTTGCAATTCTTTATGGCGTTGATGTTGGCTATTAAAAGAGAAGCATGACACTAAGTTAAGTGTAGTAGAGATGAGGATGCTCAGGTGGATGAGTGGATTTACGATTAGATAAAAGATAGGAAATGAGCATACATATGAATGGTTGGAGTAGTAAGAGGCCATGAACTAGATCAGAATCATTCTCAACGAATCCATATGAAGTGATCCAATTTCTTTTCATCATGTCTGGATGAATACCAAAGATCTTGAGCGAGTGATCCGGCATAACTACTCAAAAGATAAAGAAGTATCGTGAATTTCTTCATGCTCATTCCAAGTTCGAAGTACCATTTGTACAAATAGGTGATTTTGGATTAGCTCTTGGGATTTCGGGTCATTTTACTCTCTTTCAAACAGTAGACTTTTCAACCATTTTTGCTCATGCATTTTTCCCCAGTGGCTGATAAGATTAAAGGGAGTCACCTTAGATGGTTTGTCACATAAAATGACGACCATCTAATGACCCAGTTAGGAGAGTAGATGTACTAGATTTGACCTATGTTAAGAATGGTTGAGGTAGACCTAAAATGACTTGGTTTGAAAATAATAGAATGACCTTTCTTTGTTAGATTTAGATGAGAATTTGACCCTTAACTGCACACAATGGAGAAAAAGAATTCATTTAGTCAACCCCACGTAGTGGAATAAAGGCATGATGTTGTTGTTGTTGTTGTTGTTGTTGTATCTTCTCTTATTTATGGGGAGAATAAATTTCTATAACCTCACTTATTATAAACTATTTCAATTATGCTAGGTCCCATGGTTTTTTATTTTTTGAGTCTCTAAGTAATTTCATAGGTGGCTTCTATAAATGTTTCTTTATTCTATATTTATGATGGATTTATATACAAAGCTAACTTTTACAACTGTTACTCCACCAATATGAATATTCTAGCATGAACTTTGTATCATTTGTGAATTTAATTTCGATGGAATTTTTAAACCGACCCCACGTAGTGGGATAAAGGCTTGATGTTGTTGTTGTTGTTGTTGTTATCAGGATAAAATAATATCCCAATCTTCATCAATTGACAAATAAATATTAGAACATTTACCTAAGATGGTTTTGACAGACCCGTGATTTTGATCTACTAAGTATTCAATGTTAACTTATTTGACATTACTCTCAAACCATTTTTAAAGGTAAGTAGTCTTCAACTTGGTGACCCAATATATGATGGTAGAGGCAAAAATTGGGATCATCCCTCTTTTTTGACTATTCTGACTTTTTGGCCTCCGGCAATCTGAAGTCTACTTTATTTTATATACTTTTAATAATGTTTTCTTATTGACTCTCTTTTAAATGGATTGACTTTATCTATCTTCTCTTTAAAAGATGTTGAGTAAGGACCTTTAGGGGGTAAGAAGGTACCTGAAATGGTTGAGGAGGTAGGGGTTCTAGTTGATGTTTCATCAGCTACTTACCCTTATCAATAGTTGATATTGATGCTGGCTTTTTCTCAAAGGCCCTTTGCGATTTCTCCACTTTCTTTCATCAAAAAAATCCTTTGAGAATGGCATCTAAGAAGCCTCTTCTTGGTTTTTAATCATCAATTTGATATCCTTCTCTATAGGCGCTGGTGGCGATGGTGGAACTGCTAGTGCTGACTCTAGCATTTTTGGGGATAACTATGGCTTTCTGCTTTGTTCACCAACTTTGTGTTCTAACTATAAAAATTTTTTAAGTTGAAATTATTGTGTATTGGCAAGTTGATCTTGCATCTTCCCCAATCTTAACAACTTGTCCACCACCTTCTTTTCTAATTTTTAATATGTTCATATTTGTCTCTAAGCCTGACTAACATAACAGAGTCTTGAATCGATTACTACTGAGTATTCATCTTTTTCTCTATTCTCTACTATGTTCAACATTTTTCACTAATTATCATATTTCCAATATAAATACACTATTGGTGGGAATTTTTACTTCACTATCATTTATCAACAAATCATCCTATTCTGGATCAAAGGACTATGTTGCTTCATCTTTCTTTAAAATATACAAGATCTCTTCAACCACCTCATTAATATGACTCCCCTCAATCGATTCAAGATCAATAGGCAAATTCCCATTATAGTCCCTTGCCATTTCAAACTCCTTATTTTCTACTTTGCTTATGATCTCTTTTATCTTGTGATCCTGAGTGGCACCTATGTAACATCCATGGTTTTATCTGTGGACATATCTTTTGATTCATCAATTTTCTCCTTCCCTTTGACTATCTAGAGATTGATAGTTATAAGGGTGGCCTCCTCAGCAGGGAGGGGGATTTCCTCCTTGGGAGATAATAGAGGGTCGTGGCGAGTTGACCCTACTGCTTCTAATAGAATGGGAGTATAACACTCAAGGACTTGGGGCCTAGAGATCACCACAAACATCTATTCCTTTCTAACTTTATTGACTTTCTTTGGGATGTATTTACTTTGTGGAGACTTGGGCCTCTTTCCCTAGATTTTTACAAACATTGTTGGACATTCTGATTTAACCATGATAGAGGCCAGCCTAGGGGGCTTCCAGGGTGGATTAGCAACCAACCACAATGAAAGTGGATCTTGTTAGAACCAATGAGGATGATCTCATCTGTCTTGGTACATGGATGGCGTGGTACCCTAAGGTAATCATCTACCATAACTGAGGTTGCAGGTTGCCTTACATACTTCTTGCTCATCTTAGATGACCAAGTGGTTAAAATTCTTTCTCCAGTCTTTTTATCCTTTAGGATTTCCTTTTCAAACTTGAGGGATATCATCCCCTTCATATGCTTAAGTTATTCTTATTTGGTTTCACCTACTTGGGCATAATAAGTATGGATGATGTTTATCAACATTCTCTTTCTTTGAATTAACTTCTCCTTTGGTGTCTTCTTAATGTAGTAGTCCATCATGCATGGTGGAGATTGAGCTATCATGCTAACCCACTCCTCTCCCACTCTAGTCGAAAGAGGATAGAAGCGGCACCCCTTTAGAAGTGGGGAGGATACAGGAATTAGTAGCTCTTCAGTAGCTTCAGTCTCCATAACACCTAAGGTTTTCAGTTTAGAAATCTTCGTGGCTTTAGTTATTTTCTTTCTGACCCTTCTCAGGTAATATTTCTTCCAATGTTTACTCAAAACTTGATGCCTCTTCAGATATTTCTATGTCCCAAGATGCTGCAGCCACTGACTTAGTTTCTCTAACCCCCCTAGTAGAGGATATAATGGGTACGATTTGCTATAACAGCCTTTGAGTTTGGAATGGGGAAGTCCATCCCCGACCCAATAGTAATCTCTACAAAGGGGGTGTCCTTTCTATCCTTGGTAGATAGATTAACAATAGTTCCCCCATTGATTGACAATTTGAGAGTTTTAAACCCCATCCTAAATAGAGTCAAGTTGTTACAAAACAGCTCTTTGATATTCTTATCACGATCCAGTGAGAATATCTATTTTCTAGCCATTTTATTTTGTTTTGATTTCCTAAGATTAAGAATAAATGATTGAATTAGTTAATTTTGAAAAGAAGTTTTAAAATCATTAATGATTTTGATTCTTACTCTATTTATCAAGTCATACAAAGCATAATGTGTCATATAAATATAAGAAATGAAAATCATTCATGTTTTGGTAATATTAGGATTTCATTATTTATGTTAGGCTACAAGAAGATATTATGGAAGTACATATAATAGTGAAATGCATGAGTTATTTTCTTCATTTTTTTGAAAGAAAATTTAGATTTTGAATTTGATTTATTTCCTTAAAATTTTGGAACCCAGCATTTTGAGTTTTTAACATGATATGAGGTTCACAAAATTGATATAAAAATCTAAGGAAGTTTGCTCGACTCTCTTATTCCACAAATTGATTTGGGGTGAAATGCCAAAGACCCTATTTTATTAACAACTCCCTTACTCACATCTCTTACTTGTTACTTTCTTTTATTTTCTTTATGTTGGCCTTACCCAAGAATGAAATGGGAAGAGGGACCAAAAGAAAAAAATTAGTTTTAACTATCGATTTAATAAAATTTTTATCATTATTAAAGATGGAGTGAGAGATAAAGCTCCAGTGGAGTCACTAGAAAACTATTTGCTAACTTTGTTGAAAAGTGCAAAGCAATTGTGATTATATTTTCTTCGAGAAAATTTGAATATAACTTTTTTAAATTTCTTTTAACTTTGTAGCTGAACTCATCATTATGAACGTTATATCATTTTGGATGGTGAAAAATCACTCCCTAGTGGATCCATATTACAAAGCTATAAATTTCATCATAACCATCATAACCAAATTCAAGAAGGAACTACATATTATTTTAGGTGGTGAAAATGATGTTTAATCAAATACTAATCTACAATAATCTAGATATATTGCCATCAATTTCTTATTCAAAGATATGTTGATAAATGATATTACTCTAGGAAAAGAAAATAACACTTATTATCCATTGTTTGAATATGACGATGATGATCATCTTTGATTTTTTCAAGATAATAATTTCTTTTTCCCATTCTATTTAGGAGATAAATATAATAAAGTTTGGTTATTTCTAGGATCTTAAATCTCTTATAAATGTAAGCCCTCTTAGTTAATTATATCATAAAAAGTTTAAACTTCCTATGAATACTCTCAATTAAAATAATGATTAAAATTTTACTTTTAGATATTTTAAGAGTGATATAAAAGGAGTGAGGTTGGAATTTCAATAAGGATTAGATCAATTTTGAGCACTTATTTTTTAGGTCCAAAAGATGAGAAGTAGGAAGTTGATGGGGACTATCCTATTACGCGAGACATCCTACCTTTACTATACCTGCTACTAACACTAGTCACTATCTATTCTGTTTTTTGTTGAACATTCTCCACTTCCCTTAGCTAACTGTTTATACTATAGTAGTAATGTATTAGTGGTATTATACATATACCTCACCTTGGAATATTGAAGAGACAGAATATCATATAACCCAAATAATGTTCCATTGGTTTTTCATTTTCTTCTATATTTCTTGTAGGTCATCTCTGGTGGTTGCTAGGGAGATCACATCAGGTTGGTAACAGATCACCATTGATCGGGGCTAATGGTTGTAGAAACTTCTCACAGAGCTTCCAATGATGATCGAAGCTTGGACACCTTGCGGGCTGCGCAAGCTAGCACCACCCGGCAACTTAACGAACTTAGGATGGACTTCTTTCACACCTATACCGAATTATGAACTGAGCTGTTGGTTCTCAAAGCCTCAGTTAGCACTGTGCCGAGAAAACTCCTACTGGTGAATGTGCCGACTCCTAGAGCTCTTCCTGGCCGTGGGGGATATCTTAAACTATTGCGACCTATGTTTGTTGACGCCTCAGATTCTAAAGATGGAGTCAATTTTCATCTACAACATGAGAATATTGAATCTGAAGATGAAGGCTACCATCATCATGATTGCCGCCGACCTAACAGACCAAATCATGGCGGAACGGGTGAATTTCGAGTCAAATTAGACATACCCTTCTACGAGGGAAGGTTACATATCGAGGATTACCTCGATTAGGAATGTGCCATCGAAGCATTTTTTGAGTATATGAAAATCAACCCCGACAAACAAGTTAAGTATGTGGCTTGTCGGTTGAAGGGCGGTGCCAGTGCGTGGTGGCTGCAACTTATACAATATCGCCGTTGTGAAGGTAGAGGACCTATCCGCAGCTGGGCGAGGATGAAACAATTGGTTCGAAGTCACTTCTTACCAACCGATTATGAGCAGATGTTATATCTTCAATATCAATAATACACTTGAGGCCATCGACCCATGAGTGAGTACATCGAAGAGTTCTATCGGTTGAGAGCTTGCAATAACTTTTAGGAATCATAAACCCAACTCGTTGCTCGATACATTGATGACTTGAAAGATCTCATACAAGATAAGCTTGAGCTGAACTCTGTCTGGACATTATCTCAAGCGGTGAATTTAGGCTGAAGCCCAGTTGCAGCATCAGTTTTGCAATCATTCTACCCGCAAACCTTATATTGATTTGTATGCTGATCAGACCAAGAATGGCCCTTCTGATCCAAGGCCATCTCAGGTTTCTCGCCCCACTAGCAATATACCTGCACCCAGTCAACCTGGTCATCCAATTGAACCAAAAATCCCAACTATACCCCAAGCCCCATTGCTGGAAAACCCCTACAGCAAACCCAATACACTGAAATGCTATAGATGTTTCCAACTAGGACATAAGTTTAATGAGTGTCCAAATCTGCAGCGAATTCAAGTGCTGGAAGGAGATGATCATCTTGTTGAAAGTGAGCAGTATTCTGCGGAGCAAGACTCGGATGCAGGCATTGAAGATGTACATGTTGATGACGGCTAACCACTCCTCTTTGTTATACAAAAATTACTGTTAGAACCTCGAACTTCAGTTCAGTCGTAGTGAAGTTCTCTGTTTAAAAGTCGTTGCACTATCTAAGGCAAAGTATTTGACTTGCTAATAAATAGTATATGCACAAAAAATGTTATCTCTTTATCCGTGGTTCAAGCTTTGCAATTGAAAACTAGAAGTAATCCACACCCGTACAACGTTAATAGGATTAAGAAGGGTATGGAGGTAACTGTGACCGACATATGTCGTTTTCCTTTCTCAATCGGCAAACATTATGTTTGCGGGTTCTCTGCGATGTTATTGACATTGACATATGTCACCTGATTGTAGGTCGGCCATGGTAGTATAACATGGATGCGACTTATCACTCTATGCAAAATGTTTATACTCCTGACTGGAAAGGCATGAAGCTGCGGCTATACCCCCAAGCCCATTCTTACTCTACTACGGATAAAGGTCCAAATGCAGTTTTTATAACTTCAGGCAAACTCCTAGTGCAGTCACGTCAAGATAGTAATTATTGGTTGGTGCTAGTGGTTTCTGATAGCTCGGGGGAATCCAAACCTGCTGGCTGTCCAGCAAAAATCCAGGTACTGTTGCATAAGTTCTCAGACGTCCTTCCTTCTGAGTTGCCTTTGAAGCTACAACCGATGCGTTCCATCTAGCATCAGATAGAATTTGTTCCTGGGGCAACTTTTCTGCACTTGCCTCATTACCGTATGAGTCATAAAGAGTATTCCACTCTACAAAATATGATAGAGGAACAGATGAATAAAGAGTTAATTCAGCATAGCTTGAGCCCTTGCTCAGTTCCGGCACTAATAGTCCCAAAAAAGGATAACTAATGGAGAATGTGTGTTAACAATGGAGAAATTAATAAAATCACTATAAAATGCAAATTCCCTGTTCCCCAAATTTTTGATTTGCTCTATTGCCTTGCGGGAGCTGTTGTGTTCTCTAATTTGGACCTTAGGAGTGGATATCATTAAATCCGCATTTGCCCTGGTGACAAATGGAAGACCGCGTTTTAGAATCGTGATGGATTATATGAATGGAAGGTAATGCCCTTCAGTCTTTGCAATGCCCCATCTACATTCATGAGATTGATACATGAAGTCCTAAAACCTTTCTTGGAAAAAATTTGTGTCACTTATTTTGACAATATTCTTGTCTTTAGCGCTAACCTTCTTAATCATATTAATCATCTTTCTGATATCCTTCTAGTACTTCACCACCATAAACTCTATTTGAATGCCCCAAATGTGAGTTCGCCTCAAGTGTGTCCATTTTTTGGGATTTATACTTTCTGTCGAAGGTGTTGAGGTTGATACGAGAAA
Source organism: Dendrobium catenatum (assembly GCF_001605985.2). Taxonomy (NCBI): domain Eukaryota; kingdom Viridiplantae; phylum Streptophyta; class Magnoliopsida; order Asparagales; family Orchidaceae; genus Dendrobium; species Dendrobium catenatum. Next base: position 16,735 of record NW_021582958.1, read on the forward strand.
AGTAGCAGCCATCCGAGAATGGCCTACTCCCAATTCCCTATTTGAAGTGTGTAGCTTTCATGGTCTCGCTAATTTTTATAGGCGATTTATTAAGGGATTCATCATTCTTGTTGATCCGTTGACGGTTTGTTTAAAAGATAGTAATTTTATATAGACAACGACTCAACAGAATAGTTTTGAAACTATTAAGCTTGCTTTATCTTCCGCCCCAGTTCTTGCCTTGCCAAATTTTGAGAAGCCATTTCATGTGGATGTTGATGCCTCAGTAGTAGGTATTGGTGTTGTGCTTTCTCAGGAGTCGAGGCCTATTGAATTCTTTAGTGAAAAGCTGAGTCCACCAAGGCAGAAGTGGTCCACTTATGAACATGAAATGTATGCAATGGTGCGATCATTGAAACACTGGGAGCATTACTTTCTTCATCAGGATTTTTTATTAAGCAGTGATAATAAGGCTCTACAATACCTCAAAAGTAAAAAAAATATATTAATCATATGCATGCTCGATGGATCATTTTTCTTTAGAAATTTACCTTTGTGATATAGCATAAGGAGGGAAAACTCAACCGGGTGGCTGATACGCTTTGCAGGAGAGCAGCCTTACTCCCTCGGTTGCAAAAAGAGATCATTGGGATACAAGAAATGAAAAATCTCTATGCCGAGGAAGCTAATTTCTCCAGTTACTAGGAACAATGCATGTCTGACAAACCTTGTAAGGATCTTACTGTACGCCATGGTTTCCTGTTTAAAGCTAATAACCTATGCATTCCCAACTCGTCCTAGAGGCAACATCTTATCAAGGAAACTCATTGTGGAGGCCTATCGGCGCATGTTGGCAGAGCCAAAACTCTCGCCCAGCTTTAGGTACATTTTTACTAGCCACATTTATCCAGGGATGTTTCTCGATTTGTAGAGCAATGTCCGGTCTGTCAGGAGTTTAAAGGTACCTCACAAAACACTGGCTTATATATGCCCCTTCCCACACCGGACACCATCTAGGAAGATCTTAGTATTGACTTTGTCTTGGGTCTCCCACGAACTAAGAATGGCGTTGATTCTATTATGGTGGTAGTAGACAGGTTTTCTAAAATGTCGCGTTTTATTCCCTATAAGAAAACATTTGACGCTTTGCATGTTGCTAAAATTTTATTTAAGGAGATCGTTCGATTACATGGGCTACCTCATAGTATCACCTCTGACCGTGATGTGAAATTTATTAGTCACTTCTGGAGGGACCTATGAAAGTGCCTCCGTACAGAAATCAAACTTAGCTCTGCATACCACCCTCAAATGGACGGTCAGATAGAAGTTATCAACCACACCCTTGGCAATATGTTGTGCTGTTTCGTGCAAGATCACCCAAAAAAATGGGAGGAAATGATCCGTCAAGCGGAATTTGCTTTCAATTCTATGCCAAATAGATCTACAGAACATTGCCCTTTCAGCATAGTATATACAAAAATGCCAAACCATTCGATTGACATTGTTATCTTGTCCAAATGCTGAAGCACGGCTACTGCTCAAACTGCCCAAGGGTTCAAAAATGTGGTGCAATAAGTCCACACCAAATTAGAAGAGTCCAATTTGAAATATAAGAAACTAGCTGACACACGAAGGCGTCCCAAAATTTACAACCCAGGTGACTTGGTGATGCTTAGTGTTTGCCAAGAGAGATTTCTACTGGTATGTACAGTAAGCTCAGCCCGCGAAAAATTGGTCCATTTCCTGTGTTGAGGAGAATTAATGACAATGCCTATATTATTGATCTGCCGGCTCACATTCAGACATCGTCCACCTTCAACATTTATGATATCCATTAGTATTATCTGGTGGAAAAAATTGTGTCTCACCACGCAGATTTTGATTTCTCCTATTCTGTAATCGAATACTGCATTGAGAATAAAGTACAGTCTCGAGAGGCCGACATAATATTCTACAATAGATTC
>NW_021582959.1:0-215 GCF_001605985.2 Dendrobium catenatum
TTGGTCGAGCAATTGTAGTCTAATGGCGGTAGTTGTACGACATTGGTCCAACGAAGAAAAATGAGGGGTCTATTTATATATTTCTGTAGTGGCATGGCCCGTAAAAAGGTGAGAGATAAAGGTTAAATGGGGAGTGGTTGGATGGGCGCCGATATTGAATCCCTTGATTATGAACTGTTTGATGGACATTTGAATGTCTTAGTGATGTCAGAATT
>NW_021582960.1:0-549 GCF_001605985.2 Dendrobium catenatum
GAGGAGCCAGAATTCAACTGGCGAATGCTGTAATTGAGACTGGAAACACTGGAGCCACTATCCACTTTGGTGGGCTTGAATTCTCATCAGCTACTGCAAGGGCTGCAGCCGTTCCTGTGTACGGCGTCAACTCTGAAGAATTTTTTGGAAGTTCTCACTCTGCAAGGGCTACTGCCAGGAATACTGCCCAAGGAAGAACTTCTGTATTTGAAAGACTATCCGAACCTGAAACCCTTACTGCAAAGAGGGTTGTTGAGGGAAGGAAAATATCAGTGGTGACTGCCAACACCACCACTCTGCCAATCGGGTTATCTGCACCTGGGAGACGTGATGCTGAAGCTTCCTCATCTGGAGGAAGGCTTAACAGAAGGCAAAGGAGGAAGAGAAATGCAGAGCTGTGAGCTCAGCAATTACCTGTACCAGTCCATCCCTCCAATCTGCCAGCATCAGAACCAGAGATCAATATTCCCACTCAAAATAAGTTCTCCAATCTGAAGTGGGTAAAAAGAAACAGCTCTTCTGGTGAGCTCAAGAAATCTTTCTGGGAGC
>NW_021582961.1:0-221 GCF_001605985.2 Dendrobium catenatum
TATCTATTTCATACTCTAGAATGCATACGTACAAAGGTAACTTTGTACAGTATGAACAAGATCTAAAAAATTTTCCTAGTATGGTTCAATTAACTGCTTTCTAGAGGTACGTTCAAACCAAATCATCTTGTACGATATAAAATCATACAGTATGATTAGTTTAAAAAAGTTACAAGTTTTTACACTCCCCAATGTATGTGTGCACGGCTATTCAAATATAC
>NW_021582962.1:0-267 GCF_001605985.2 Dendrobium catenatum
AAATTTTCTATGTTATAAGTTTCTATCATAAAGTGTGTATGCATCCTAAGTCTAGATTTTCTAAGACTCGGTCCTTAATTTTTGTCCTTAAGTGTCACTACTGTTATATAAGATAAAAAAATTGGTTATTACTAACCCTTAGGACTTTGTGTATATGTAAAAGGGGTTTAGGGATCTGAGAGCAAATAAAAATCAACCTAATAAAATTGAAGTTTTTATAGGGACCTAAAGGAAGGGTTCGCACACACCACATCAAGGGGCCCCTAA
>NW_021582963.1:0-234 GCF_001605985.2 Dendrobium catenatum
AGCAAAAAATGATTGATTTTTATTTGAGTAGCAAGGTGATAGAAAGTACTTGAAAATTTCAAGTAAAATCTAACACTATTGGTAAAAACAACAAAAGCAGTCCACAACTCCAATTGAGAACAGCAAAAATAGTAATTTTATTGAAAAATCTGAGGGAAAACACTTGAAATTCATTAGTAGAAGAAGAAAGACAGCAAGATCAATGTTTAAAATTGCGTATTCGGGTATTGAGGC
>NW_021582964.1:0-286 GCF_001605985.2 Dendrobium catenatum
TAGCCATGGATCGAAATTCAAAAGCTTTTAAAAACTTCTTTTATGAATTTGGCTCTGATACCACTTGAAAGTGCTCTAATGGCACTAAAAAGTTCATTAGGGATGTTAAGCCCTATAGAACTGGCCCAAGGCTAAATAAAGAGAGTGGTGAATTAGTAAAGAATAAACTTTAAGCAAAGTACAAACTAAAATTACCACAAATAAAACAAATACAAAAATTAAATGTGGAAGTAAATAATAAGAAAGAATACACCAGATTTATAGTGGTTCGGTCAAACCTTGACCT
>NW_021582965.1:0-381 GCF_001605985.2 Dendrobium catenatum
TAGTTTTTAATAATATTTAAATTATTTATTATTTGAGTATTAAATTAACTTTGAATGCGGTGATTTCAAAGTTTTCAGAGAAGGGGCTTTGAAGGAGAAAACTTTTGGAGACAAGTTTTGAATATATTTTATCTTAGATTATACTATTTATATTTATGTTCAAAATCTTATATTCAGTAGGTTTTATAAAAGGCCAAATTTTCAGAAGGAGCGTTTTTCGTGTAGAATTTAGCAGAAGGAGCGCGAAGAGGAGAAAATTTGAGAAGCAGCCAATACGCCGTACAGTTAAGCGCATTCAAAGAATGCGCTTAATGAAACGGCGCATTCTTTGAATGCGCTTTTTAAAAAAGCGCATTATGTAGATTGCGCGTTTTGGCTTGG
>NW_021582966.1:0-837 GCF_001605985.2 Dendrobium catenatum
TAGTTGACCAAGTTAACCTAGGTTGACCAAATGACGCCTTAAGGGTCTAAATGGTCAATTTGACTAAAATGACCTTCCTAACCCAGGAAACTACATCTACTAGACTCCAAATGTCCAACCAAATCTGTTGAGCCCAAATCGAAACCCTTGGTCAATTTGGTTGACCAAGTCAACATAGGTTGACCAAATCATCCCTTAATCCTTTCCTTCACTTGATCAAGCCTCAAATCTATTCAAACATCTTCAAAACTCCTTTAAACACACCACTAATGATTTGGACTTTACTGATCAACTTGACTAGTTGAGTTGATCAACTAAGTCCAAGTCAAGTTAAACTAAACCCAATTGATTGAAATCAAAGTATGTGACCCAACCAAGGTTTCCAATCACTTAAGTTCATTTCAATTCATGGTCTAAATGCATTTAAATTACCTTTGAGTCAAATCATATTTGTACTCAACTCATTGAAAAATGGTCAAATATATATAGTTAGTCAACATTATCATCAAACTACAAATACATTGTTTTTAATCCCCTTTAAACCTTTAATCTCACTTCAATATATAATTTAAATCCATTCAAATTCATGAGTTAAACCACCATGGGTTTTGGCTTAGTCAAACTTCAAACCACGGTCAAACATTCCCATACACATGTTTGTCCATTCAAATTCCAAATATATTATTCTAAACTTTCTTAAAATCATCTCAATGACACTTAGTCATCAGTTAACTGCCACCTCACAAAGGGCTGACTGGTTGACCAGTCAATTATTCAACTCAATAAAGCCTTAAAAAGAGTTTATTTGGTTAACCTTCTTTCAAATCCCCACATCAT
>NW_021582967.1:0-830 GCF_001605985.2 Dendrobium catenatum
CCAGGAACGATAACTATTTCGTCTGAATGAAATTCGTCCAGTGGACAATCGTCCCAAGACGATTTTGGATCGTCCGGGACGATCTGCGTGGATATATAATGGTTTGAGATCTTTTTGAAGAGAGAGAAAAGCTATAAGAGAGAAAGTCGAAGGAAAAAGGAAGAAAAGTGATTTTTTGGTGACTTCAGTCCGTTTCCGTCCGTCTCTATAGTTGGAAAAGTTGACCGACTCGAGATAAGGCACATTCCGCCTTTCTCAATTTTCAGAAATGAGAATTTTGACGACTTTTCTGTCTCGGATTTTATTTCTGTTAGCAAATATTTGGTTTCGTTTCGCACTGATGAACTTTTTATCGCGTAACATTTGGTATATTTCTGAGATGATGTTTGTGCAAGTTGTGAGTATTTTATTGAAGATTTTTACCGGGTATTTTGGATTCTGCGACGTTTTAATCGAATTACAAATTATCTTGAAGTTGAAAAATGTTGCTTCAGTACAATGAAAGTCTTACAATGCTGTTTTTTATTATATGTGGTAATTTGGTAAATTTCTGAATCTGTGAATTCTGTGTAAATTCTGTATATTGTCGTTATGCCGCTGACGATTTTTCTGATGTCATCCGATTTTCTGATTTGAATGATTTGATGTGCTGTGATATCATAAGGGAGTTATAAGGGGCTGGAATCCTTTGTGATTTCGTTGTCTGGATCAGGGAAATCTGAAAATAAGTTCTGTTCTGAAAATTCTGTATATATGTTCTGTTTGGTGCTATAAGCACAAAGAGAGACATAAGGGGCTAGAATCCGTTGAGATTCTATCTGTGTCAGGGA
>NW_021582968.1:0-241 GCF_001605985.2 Dendrobium catenatum
AAATCATATATGTCCATCATCCCATACTTCTCTCATCATACAGTATGATAAGTTCAATAATTGTTGAGTCTAGTAAATAGGTTGTTAAATCTAAGTTAATGTCCCAAGGCTACCAAGAGGGGGGGTAAATTGGTAGTTTAAAAATTTTAATCCCTCTTTTAAATTGAGTTAAACCGAAATGAAAATTTTCTTTTAAGTTTTTGAAGAAAGCGTTTTTCAACCACAGAGTTTTTAAAGCTAA
>NW_021582969.1:0-497 GCF_001605985.2 Dendrobium catenatum
TACACTCATTTTATATCATGTATATCATAATAATATGAATCATGTACACATTACATGCAATGATTATAACCTGCAAATCTATCCAATGTGCTCATCAATATTAAAAATCATGTTATGCCAAATGAAGAGTAACCATATGCATTATATTCAGATTTAGTACATTGGCACCTGATCATTTTACACTCAATATTTTCCTATATATTTTCTTTAAAATGTTATAAGAGTCAAATCACCCAGGAAAAATTCAATATACTAGTCAAAATCAAAATATTCAAAATGAAGATATATATCACATACCAAAAGTTAGATGATAAAAGTTTATTAAGATGAGAGATTATTTTTATTAATTTTTAGGATAAAAATATAATAAACTCAAAATTATTGAAGACAGATATAGAGTAGAGGTCACTTACAACGATCAAATAATTTTCGAAATAGGAGCGATGGATGAAAAAGCCTTGGAAGACCTTCTCTCTCTCTCTCTCTCTCTCTCTCTC
>NW_021582970.1:0-262 GCF_001605985.2 Dendrobium catenatum
AATATCTGATTTTTTTGCCATTAATGAGCAAAGCCTCTCTTTTGTTAGACAATTGGAAAGCTAAATCTCTTTTATTCACTGGTAGCTTGAGATTCCTGAGATTTATTATAAGGAATATAATAGGGGGACAATCATAATTATGGGTTGCTGTAAATGCTTAAACAAACTCTGCTCTAGATTTGTGTATCATGGTGATATTTATTTTGGGAAACTGCCCTAGTTTAACTGATGCGGACATCCAACCGTCCATGCCAATCCGAGG
>NW_021582971.1:0-261 GCF_001605985.2 Dendrobium catenatum
TCAGCATAGGATGATTTTAGAATTTCAAAATTCTTATGCAAGTCATCATATTCATCAAGTAGTTTCATGTGGTTGTCATCTATTAAAGCATGGTCTTTCCTAAGGATTTCATGTTCCTTTTTGAGTTCTTCCAGTTCTAAGCTAACATTAGCATGCATCTTTTTCATTTTCCTAGATGCATCATGCATGTGTTCAGAAACTTCAAATAATTCATCATAAGATATGTCACATACCTCTTCTTGATCTGAGTGATCCACATTG
>NW_021582972.1:0-406 GCF_001605985.2 Dendrobium catenatum
AAAAATAACAAGCATATCTTTGATTTGAAGTCTTCAACAATCTGGAGTATGATTTCCCTGATATGTTAGTAAACACAAGAGCCAATTTTTTTTTTTCCAAAATGTGTTAGGAGAAAGTAATAATCAAAACAATAATATTTGGAATCATCAAAACATATAAGTTGCAAGAATGTGAAGCATGCAAAGCTAAGCAGCAACTCTCTCAACAAAAAAACCTCCAAATGAAAGAGCAGCCAAAACCATGATAAAGAGAACTAATGTTAGGAACACCATGAAAGAGAAACCTAGAGCAGAGTCTGTTGATAAATTTACAACAAGATTCAGGTAAAACAGCTCTTCTAATCCAGTAAGCCAAGGTGTTGGCTATTGAAAACTTGTTAAATTGTATTATAACTGCAAAAGACAG
>NW_021582973.1:0-269 GCF_001605985.2 Dendrobium catenatum
CCAATTCCTATAAAGGAAAGCCTTTATATTATTTACATCTTCATAAGTATATTTTTAAGAAAACTCTCAACTTAAACAGCTATTCAAATTCTTTGACTACAAAGTTTAAGACAATAATAAAAATTTTGAAAGGGATAACTCATTATTGAACAGTTCGGGCTCCTATATTGTAACAATCTCCCCTTTTTTATGATGACAAATATTACTGATTAGATTTATAAATTAATTTTTAGTTCCTCCTAAGCTCTTCCCCTTACTAAGTTTTTTCT
>NW_021582974.1:0-446 GCF_001605985.2 Dendrobium catenatum
ACCTAGAGTTGACCAAAATGTTGACTTTTTTTACTTTAACCAGATTTTGGGGATTTGATATTTTTGAAAAATACTGGATTTTAATTAGAGTCATTAGTCACTGAGTTTGATTGATTTAAATTTTTTTACAATTAGTTATGAATTTTGGAATTTTGAGTATTTATTAGAATTTTCTAATTACCTTAATTAAGGAGCCTTTTTAGTGTTTTGAACCCAAATGAATCGTAAACTTCTTGAAAACAACCCCAAAGATCAGAAATGATCTAAGGGGAGATCAGTAAGTGTTTAAAGATTTTTTTGAGATTTTTAATTAATTAAAATTAATTAAACATTGATTTTGATTAAAATTGAGTTAAAATATATTTTGATGTCAAATTAAAGAGATTTAAATTTCTACTGATTAAGGGGTTAATCAGGGTCAGTTAGAGGTGTTTTAAGGAATTTTC
>NW_021582975.1:0-245 GCF_001605985.2 Dendrobium catenatum
AATCCACATAAAAGAACAGGATATTTTAGGAGGTAAACCACTTCAGTTAAAATCAGATAGCGCAAGCTCAATGCACGGTTGCAATGATCATGCCATTTATGGATTAGCCAAGTTAGGCACAGCACAGCTTCCAGCTTGATTGGCTATAAGAATAGTAGGTATTTTCTGAACTGCAATATGGCACAAATAGAAGCGCTACTACATCTGAAGTCAAAGAATTTACCAACAACATCAGCTTCATAGAG
>NW_021582976.1:0-1286 GCF_001605985.2 Dendrobium catenatum
AAAAATATAGAGGAATGATTGGATCCCTTCTTTACCTTACTGCTAGTAGACCAGACATAATGTTTAGTGTGTGATTTTGTGCCCGTTTCCAAGCCGATCCTAAAGAATCTCACTTAACTGCCGTCAAGAGAATCCTTAAATATCTACTAGGCACCCTGAATCTAGGAATTTGATATCCTAGGAACAGCACTTCCTTTGAAATCTTAGGGTACTCAGATTCTGATTTTGCAGGATGTAGGATAGATAGAAAAAGCACTTCTGGTACCTGCCAATGCATAGGACAATCATTAGTTTCTTGGTCCAATAGAAAGCAAAACTCAGTAGCACTTTCCACAGCCGAGACAGAATATATTGTAGTCGGAAGTTGTGTTGCACAGGTACTATGGTTAAAGCAACAAATTCTTAAAATTGGACAACCTGTTGGAACCATCTCGATCATGTGTGACAACACAAGTGCAATTTGTATCTCTAAGAACCCAATTCAACACTATCGAATGAAACACATAGACATTAGACACCATTTCATTAGAGATCACGTCGCTAAGGGAGATATAGAATTACATCACATCGTTACAGGAGATCAATTGGTGGATATATTCACAAAACCACTATCTTTCGACACCTTTAGCACCTTGAGGACTAGATTAGGTGTCATTGACATTACTGCATAAAAAAATTAAAATAAAACAAAATAAAACAAAAATATTCTTCTAAGGCTGTTCCTGATCATCACACACTCACCACACAAAAACTCTGAACTTGACTGTTTATCGTACTGTACGATAGATATATCGTACCGTACGATACATCTCAATCTACATAACATCCACCTACAAGAAGATTTCGGCTCTGTTGATCATACTGTACGACCTATATCATACTGTACGATATGCATCCGACAATATTGCCTACCGTACTGTACGACATCTACTCTTCATACGGTATGATCCCCGTCAGCAACGAATTGGGACGAATTAAATTCGGTTGGTACGACATTACTGATTATCGTCCGGTATGATACTTACCTTTCATACTGTACGATACACATCAGCACAACGAAATAAGTATGAGTTAAAGCTGTTCGGTACGATATTTATTATGGATTGTACTGTACGATACACATGTTCGTACAGTATGAAAATTTTGGTCAAAAGTCATACTGAGGGCCTCGGGATGATCGAAATTCGTCTGATCGTACTATACGATATGTATCGTACTGTACGATTTGACTGTCTTTCCCGAAACGACCGTGTTAGGAAAGTTGCTATTTGCATGTTTTACATTCT
>NW_021582977.1:0-220 GCF_001605985.2 Dendrobium catenatum
TTCTTCCTTCCTATATGATCGTCCTAGCCTTCTCTTCCTTAGGGTTTAGGTACTCCCTTCCCTTAGGACCAGATCCGCTAGTGGTAGAGTAGGCCCTTAGTGGCACTACCCTAATACTAAATCCAAACTCAATCCTCTAAGGTTAGGCTTTCCTTCCTTTAGAGTCAAAACTCAAATCTGATCATCTATAGTTAGGAACTCTTCCAGCATATACGATCAC
>NW_021582978.1:0-293 GCF_001605985.2 Dendrobium catenatum
TTCTCATTTTTGGCCTATTTATATGAGGCCTCGTGCTTTGTAATTTCGGTTTTGATGAAATGAAATTTATCCCCTTTTGTTCTCTTTGTGAGTACATTTCCCTTTGATCTCTTAGTGAGTTCAAAGGGAGAACTAGATCTCTCCGTGGGTTCTAGGTTTAATTCTTGCTTGAAGTGAAGAGGAAAAGGAGTGCAGAAATTTGAAGCGAGGAAATCAGCGGAAGAGATTCTCAGGTTTCTTCCAAATTCCCCCCTCCCCCCTCTTCTCCACCTTGTTCAGCCTTCCTGGACCAG
>NW_021582979.1:0-1190 GCF_001605985.2 Dendrobium catenatum
TGGGTCCCACTCATATATGGGCAACAAAATTAAGAGGGCGAACCATGCTTGGTCTGCCTCTTATAAACTTGGGCCGGTCCTTTGCCCTAGGCCGGCTGGACCGGTCAGGGCATAACAATAATCTAGACAAACAAAGAGATAAGAATAGTAAGGATTTAGTTCAAGTGAAGTGCATTAAGGATGAAGATCAAAAAATGTTTTTTTAGAAAAAAATATACAACAAAGGTGGATGAGATATTTTGCTAAGCTTTTCAATGAAGATTATGACGATACGATTGACTTTAGTGACCTTAACACACCAAAGTGAAAATAGAGATTTTTGTTTTTATTAGCGTATTGCTAAAACTGAAGTTATAGAGGTTTCAAAGTAAATGAAGTGTGGGAAAACTGTTGGACCTGATGATATTCCAATAAAGATGTGGCATTGCTTATGAGATGAAGATATTTCTTGGCTTACTAAACTTTTTAATATTATTTTGAAGACTAAAAAGATGTCAAATATGTGGAGAATGAGTGTATTGATTTTTATCTTTAAGAATAAAGGTGATGCACAAGATTGTGCAAATTATAGAGGAATTAAGTTGATGTGTCATACTTTAAAACTATAAGAGAGTTATGGAGCATAGGTTACGATGCGATACTAATGTTTCTCCAAATCAATTTGAATTCATGCTAGGTAGGTCTACTATGGAAGCCATACATTTATTGAGAAGTTTGATGGAGAAGTATAGAGAGAAAAAAGAAGATCTTCATATGATATTTATTTATTTAGAGAAAGCATACGGTAAAGTTCTAAGAGAAGTGATATGGAGAGTTCTAAAAAAGAAAAGGGTTAATAATTCTTATATTTAAGTCATTTTTTTGGAAGAAAATGCAGCAAATTGAATTAAGAAATAAAAAGGAAAAACGAACTACAAACTAAGAACATCAGATTCCTCCTTAATAAAGACACAAATAAATGAGGAATCTTATTTGAGCTAATATCATCCCAAATAAAAGAGATAAGAAAAGCATAGTTAGCACATAAGTCCGCTAACTTATTACCTCTTCTATCTATACAATTGAAAATTACATACAACAACAACATCAAGCCGTTATCCCACTGTGGGGTCGGCTACATGAATCTTTTTTCTCCATTGTGTCCTATTAAAACTCAAATTCTCGTTTAAATCTAATAAAGAAAGGTCATT
>NW_021582980.1:0-350 GCF_001605985.2 Dendrobium catenatum
CGTCGCTTGCTTCCTGATTGCATCCATTCACAAGAACCCGGCCAACAACGACGGCAGCAGAAATGGCGGCGGAGGTCGCGGTGGAAGAGAGAAGGGAAACGGCGGACGGATGATGAAGGAGAGCTTTGCCTGCTCCAGGCGAGATCTGGAAAAAATCTGCAGCGGAATATTTTGGGGGCGTACACACAAGCTGATTTCAAATGTTTCTACGCCGATTCCACTACAAGTGCTCCTTCACGGATCACAGGAACTTGTCTAATTATGGGCTGAAAGCCTTCTTTATGTAATTTGGGCCTCCATAAACATCAACTATCATTCTAACATGGGCTGATCTCTTTCTTCCTCTGCAT
>NW_021582981.1:0-424 GCF_001605985.2 Dendrobium catenatum
ATACATGCGACCCCAAACGATTCTAGCTATTCCTTAAATCGTTAATTTTCAAAGTTACTTAATTCTTAAAATTTTAGAATTTAATTGCGAGTTGAAAAAGTTTTGGTCCTTAAAGAGCCTAGCAAAAATAGGCCACACGCATGTAAGAAAAAAAATCTAGAAAAAGTAGGCAAGTTCTACAGCTCACACAGAATAAACTTATAAATATAAATAACCAATACAGTAAAGTTAGAAAGAGCACGGCAAGTGCCATATAAGTATAACCCAGGGTATGCCAAAAAGTAATGGTGGCCAGGCCTCTCTGATAACAACTTGGATTCTAATCCTAATACATGATGTAAGTTTTAAAAACTGGGCATTTTGTCTTCAAGTCTATGTCTTCGAGTAGATCGTCCTTCTTTGGATCATCTCCCTTTGGATCATC
>NW_021582982.1:0-301 GCF_001605985.2 Dendrobium catenatum
TCCTAAGGCTTTAGTTGCTCATGTGGGTGACAATTTGGGGGAGAGTGTTAAGTTGCAACTTGATTGGCTTCAATGCTCATCCAATTCCTCTTCGGAGACTAGCGGAGATAATGAATCTTGTGTTGATTTTACTTTGCAGAATGACCATCATGATGTTGTTGTTTCCTCCCGTGGGAGGGGCAAACGTGGGAGAAAGTAACTTGGGTTGTGCTGCTGTTTCTCTATGGTTTTGGGTTTCCTTGTGGAGGTGACATTTTGGGCATTAGTTGGCTTTTGGCGGTTGCCAATTCACTGGAGTTTT
>NW_021582983.1:0-797 GCF_001605985.2 Dendrobium catenatum
ACATCTCCACTCTAATTTCCATATGAAATTCCAGTTATTCATCTCTCTCCCCACTACCTACAGCTCACGACACCCAACCAAATTCCTCTCATACTTTCTATTCGCAAGCCTAAACTTCTCACGTCTCTTTGCATTTCTGTTCTATTTACCCCTACCCGTCACTCTCCCATTCTCTCCAATTTGTAAGCCAACCGCAAGCCCAAGCCCTTCCCTACTTCGACTTCAATCAAAACCTACACATCTCTTTTCAATTTCCTATAAATATATTTCTATAAAAAAAAATCAGAAAATAAATACAAAAAAAAAAAATAGCCTCGCCGCAAATGGCTGTCGTCGTCGCCTCGCTCGCTTGTCAAGGTATATCATTCGCCAAACTTAAAGCTCAAATTTAGTCTTTGGCGTTCGCGACGCACTGGAGAACTGCCTATACACGCCTTTATTGCGTGTGGTGGGATGGAAGTCCGCTGCGATGCCTATGACGAGGCGGGGTTACTTATAAGTACCCGTAAATGGGGAAAATGTTATTGATGAGAATCATGACATTCTTCAAGGTAATCACATTTTTATGACATAATTGTCTAATGAGCTTCAACTTCGTTCATTTGGAGTATCTACTATCATTGTTATTCATTCTCAATCTTCTTCCCAAAGCTTACATTCATATAAGAAGATCTTGTGTTAAATTAAAAACACAACAACTCAATAGTAAATTAAATTCCCTTTATCACTAAACTCCGACCAAAAGCCAAAATCATATGTTGAATGTTCTCGTAATGGCATGCATGGGCGGATCCACC
>NW_021582984.1:0-292 GCF_001605985.2 Dendrobium catenatum
TAAATTTTAGAAATAATTTTTCTTTATTAAATTTAAATAAAATTTTGACTTTTTACAGAATGTAATGAAGAAAAATTACTCATATAGCTGACCCCACTTAGTGGAACAAAAGTTTGTTGATGTTGTTGTTGTTATTTGGACTCATTTAATTGTATCTTCTAATTTCTATTTATTTTATTTATTTATTATTATCAGTTTTATAAAAAAAATGTATCTGATTGGTTAATATATTTTTGTATTTTTTTTTTGAAATAGTCCTTTTGTAGTTTTTTTATAAAAATAAGTGAAAATT
>NW_021582985.1:0-320 GCF_001605985.2 Dendrobium catenatum
AGACATGAGGTTGCAGATCATAGGAAGAACGACGAGGAAAGCAGGCGTGCATGGTTTGGAGCTCGCGGAAGCTAGCTCCAGTTGGAGCCATGTATTAGAACACAATGTGGAGGTCGTTCGCAAGCAAAGATTGGGCTCAGTTTGGGGGTGTTTTCTCGTGGAGTTATGTGCATAAAGTTGGTTAGATCATATCAGGCACACATACGATTTTTTGATTGCAAAATCAGATCAAGATGAAAATTGTGAGGTGTTGGTACAATTTTAGCCATGTTGTCCTTTTATCACAATAATATAAAATATTTATATATAAACATTATAGT
>NW_021582986.1:0-1101 GCF_001605985.2 Dendrobium catenatum
CACACAAAAACTCTGCCTTGATTGTTCATCATACTGTACGATACACATATCGTACCGTACGATACATCTTAATCTACATAACGTCCATCAAAAAGCAGATTTTGGCTCTGTTGATCGTACTCTACGACCTACATCGTAATGTATGATATTCATTCGACATTATTGCCTACCGTATTGTACGATATCTCTTCTTCGTACGATACGATACACGTCAGCAACGGATTGGGACGAATTAAATCCGGTTGGTACAATATTATTGAGTATCGTACTGTATGATACATACCTTTCGTATGGTACGATACACATCAGCAAAAGGGACAAATATGAGTTAACGCTGTTTGGTACGATATTTATTATGTATCGTACTGTACGATACACCTGTTTGTATAGTACAAAACTTTTGGTCAAAAGTTATACTGAGGGCCTTGAGATGATCAAAATTCGCCTGATCGTACTATACGATACTTATCGTACTGTACGATTTGACTGCCTTTTCCCGAAACGACCGATCAGGATATTGATTGGCTATCGTACTGTATGATCCGAGATCGTACTGTACGATTGTCAAAATTTTCTATAAGTACCCTTGCCTAGGACGTTCCTTTCACTCCAATCTCTCCTCACTCACTCCTTCACTTAGTTTCGTGCCCTCTTGCAATGTCTAAACGAGGTCGGATGACTGCTAGAAGCTCATCCTCGTCGAGTCTCCAACCTGCTCGTTTTATGAATACTGAAAATGAGGAAGCCTATCACCGATATAAAGCCTGCAAAATTTCTCCTTCAAAAATGCTTAATCAGACTGCTCTTAATTTCTAGGTAATTGACCTCTTTGCTTCCACCGCCTTCCAATTCCTACTCACCCTGGCATTTCCCTACAATTCTGAACTTCTCTTTGAATTTGTCGCTAACCTAACCTACACCGTCGACAACACCACCTTTCACTCTTTTGTTTGTGGCCGTAATGTTAAGATCACTAGAGCCGACATTGCCCAATATATTGGGTTGTCCACTGAAGGACCTATGGTTCACTCATTTCTTACCGACGAATTCGATTGGAGCGATGTCAATAGAGTCCTTAGGAATGCTACTTTCCATCAACAC
>NW_021582987.1:0-230 GCF_001605985.2 Dendrobium catenatum
AGGCATGATTTGTATTGATCATCCAGGATGATCAGATCGTCCGGGACGATTAGAATAAAAATTAAATCTTAAAATATTTCCTAAATTATCATTGGTAATTTTCAAGATCATAAAGGATCATCCTGGACGATCCAAAATAGTCTAGTATGAATAGTTCAAGACTTGATCTTTTGGATTTGAGTAGATCTCACTCCCTTGAGTATGTGTGCGCATGGTCACCAAGCAAGCAT
>NW_021582988.1:0-306 GCF_001605985.2 Dendrobium catenatum
AGCAGGCTTGCACCTTAATACCGTCAGATTCAAGGCTTGTATCGAGGGAAGTTCACCAAAGAAGAAGATCTCTTTGGTGTCAAAGGACCATGCAACTCCGCCACACCGGGGAAGGTAGAAGTGATTTTGTAAGGGCTTCTCCGCCTAGCTGTGGGGGCTAAAGGAGCGACACTTATTTTAGTACAATACTGGAAGGGTGACTTCTAGGAGTGGACATAAGTCAAGGTTTGACTGAACCACTATAAATCTGGTGTGTTCTTTTCTTATTATTGCTTCCGCATTTAATTTTTGCATCATTGGTTTTGA
>NW_021582989.1:0-415 GCF_001605985.2 Dendrobium catenatum
CCATTCGGTGAATGACCTTCAACATTGAACGATTTCGACACTTTGATTCTGATTTTTTCTGTATAAAAATTTGATTAAATATAAAAAAAATAGGGAGAAAATTTAATCTTCATATACTTGAAATTTAAACATTTTAATATGGATGTCTTATATATATATATATATGTTCATCTCATTTTTTGTTATATTATCTTTAAAACTCAAATTTTTCCCCACAAAATCATTACATAATAAGAAGTTTCATCAATCACTAATAACAATATAAGTAAATTAGCAAATCTATAATTTTTTTTAATTAAAGACATACCTTAAATGTTTCTGAGTCAAAAAAATTACATAACCAAATCCAATCATCTAGTCTCTCAATAAGTTCTTTGCAAGGCTTTTGTCTTGCTAACATTCCACCTCCATGTTT
>NW_021582990.1:0-263 GCF_001605985.2 Dendrobium catenatum
TATATATATGTACATATAATTTTTCTTTTTTCATTTTGGTAAAAAAATAAATGAAAAAAAATTATTTTTCTTGCTTTATTAGTTTGATCTTGAGAGTATTTTTGCTAATTTTACTACTTTTATTGTTTTGAAAAATATATACAAGAAAATGTTATGTTGGCATTATTCTACATGCTTCTACATAAATTTTAAATTTAATTGCAAACCAATTCACCCCCCTCGGTGCGTCATTTGGTTTAGATTCACTTCAAACAAATATCATC
>NW_021582991.1:0-396 GCF_001605985.2 Dendrobium catenatum
AAATTTTTCTCAATCTCTTTAGATTTCTTAAGATTAAAACTAAGTGAGGTGTGTGAAACTTTTAATGCATTATGTTCATCAACTAATTCCAAATGCTTTTGTTCAACTCATCAAACTCATCAAGAAGAGCCTTGTGATTAGAATCAATTGTTGCATGATCTTTAAGAATGACTTCATGCTCTTTTTGTAGATTTGAATGTTCTAATTTTAAGCTAGCATGTGTCTTCTTAAGTTTTTTGTATGATGCATGGATTTTTTCACAAATTTCAAACAATTAATCATAGGTTGCTTTACATACCTCTTCCTCATCACTTTGATTTTCTCCCATGAAACACAAGTTTTTAGTCACTTCCTCTGGCTCAGTCTCAGAGGAATCAGTACCAGATTCTGCCCAAA
>NW_021582992.1:0-376 GCF_001605985.2 Dendrobium catenatum
GGCTCGGATTGGGTTGATCTTGGTGTCATTGGGTTCGCCGAGACACTCAATTTGACTGTAAGCTCGCTGAAATCGGAGTTCGGGTGCTCCCAAAATTATTTTTTGGAGTTTCCAACTAGCTCTTGCCTCGAGATTCGTGCCCGATCAAAATAATTTTGTGATGACGTATCAAGAATCCAATATAAATTGACTCAATCTGAATCCAATTGACCCAACTCTAACTCCTTCAATAAACAAACAAAAAAATATAGACTCTAACATGATCTACTGGCTACTTACATAATCTGAATCAGATCCGATAACCTGTTTTGATTTAAAAAATTTGCAATCGGGAAATTATGAAGTTTAGGCTAACTAGTTAAAAATAAGAGAAGCA
>NW_021582993.1:0-1571 GCF_001605985.2 Dendrobium catenatum
CAATCCACCTCTCTTTTATTTAGCCTTGGGCCAGTTCAATAGAGCTTAACATCCCTAACGAACTTTCAACTCCCTCTCAATCTTAATTCAAAGAAAAATACAAGTTTTAAATACGCAAAGTATCTCATGCTGAATTTGATTTGAAGTCTTTATAGTCTAAAGTTTGATTTTTCTAAAATGTTAGTACACATAAGAGCAAAAATAACTCTTCTAAAATGTGTTAGGAGATATATATACATAAAATAATAATATTTGAAATCATCAAACGTACAAGTTGCAAGAATATAAAACATACAAATAACAACTCTCTTAATAATCACTTCTAATGTAGTAGAGAAAAAACACATAAAATAAATACATTCATCACTCAGATGGGCCCTGATCTGGAAGAGGTTGCTGGTTGTAGAAATTAAAATATTTGCTCATCATAGTCATATTTGAGTTTATACCATCTATTTTCTCTCGCATCCAGCTCATATCCTAATGGTACTGAGCATCCTAGATTTGTCGATGAGTTTTAATTTGATCAAAGCATTAATCAAAATGAGTCTCTAGACGATCAAATCTGTGAACCAAATCTTGATAATTTAGTTCTCCAGGAGGTGCAGGTGGAGGTGCTCCTATTTCCTCCTCTGAGTCACTAATAACATGTTGTTCATGTTTATCATCTTTATTAAAGATCACTCAAAAAGATCCATCATTATAGTAGAGAGGCTCCTATAGATCTTGATCTGGATGGACTAGATTATATTTCTTATCCAAAATATAAGTCACAAGATTTCCTAAGTTAATATTTTTCTTTCTTTTATGGGAGACATGACCAATCTCAGAAAGGCAATAAATATATTCAATGATTAGTTAGGCTTCATCTATAGGTTGGCTAGTTATGATCAGATAAGTCACAGTACAAAGAATAGGTGTAATATTTACTCAATCACTAGCATTAGGTATGATGGAGGTGCGAAGTGTTAAAATAGTTGCTATTTGCATGTTTTACATTTTTGCAACTAGTATAGTTTTGATGATTCCAAATATTATTATTCAAATGTGTAATTATCTCCTAACAATTTTAGAAGATTTGTATTTGCTTTTGTGTGTACTAACATTTCAGGTGAAATAAACTCTCAAACACAGTCTTCAAATCAAATTCAGCAAGAAATACCTTTAGTTTTTGAAGCTTAAAATTATCATTTTATTTGAGAGGGTGTGATTGTAATTGAGTGAATAAAAACATGCACACAGACACATAATGAGATCATATAAAATTTATACTAATTGTACGGGATGATATCAGTTCGTACGGGATGATCAGACAGTTATCTCCTATTAAGATCACATGGAACAAATAGGAACTTGCAAGAAAAATTTTTCTAAGTCCTATTCATCCGGGACGAAATTAAATATCGTACAGGATGATTTGCTCTCTTTAAGAATTTTGTCCATACGAAATTAAATTATCGTACAGGAGGATTTGCTCTCTGTAAGAATTTTGTCCAGACAAAATTAAATATCGTGCAGGACGATTTGGTCTCTATAAGATTTTCGTCCGGACGAACAAATTTTCGTCCAGA
>NW_021582994.1:0-243 GCF_001605985.2 Dendrobium catenatum
TTTTTATTTCAATGAAGTTTTCAATTTAACATACAAATTTTCTGAATTTATTAGAGTATATTAATACATAGGATTATATTTGAATTAAATGTTGTCTCTTCTATTAAATATATCAAATAATAAATTTCATAAGAAATTAATATGATATTTAAAAGTTTTGATATTAAAATTAATTATTTAAATATTTCAACAACGGTTAATTTATACCATGCTAAATATTTTATTTCAAATGAAACAATTTTG
>NW_021582995.1:0-299 GCF_001605985.2 Dendrobium catenatum
ATGCACATACAAAATTTTCAATAATATCAAAGCTTCCTCATTTATTGACAAACACTAAATTTTTTAACCCAGAGATTAAAAATTCTTCTCAAATATCTTATTCTACTCACACAAAACTTTCGGTTTACCTGTCGTAGTTAGTTTTGCTTCCACGTTTATCAATTTTCTCATTTCCATCAGATTTGTTTGGTAGTTTAGAGCAACCAAACGCCTTTGCACAGAACTTACTGTTTACCTCTCGTATATATAAGAAATATACGATATGCATCGCCGCAAAACTGGCTTGATGCCGTTCCCTT
>NW_021582996.1:0-626 GCF_001605985.2 Dendrobium catenatum
TCTGATATCTTTTCTTGATGATTTGACATGATTTTCAGAGACTATGAAATTATTTTTCAGTCTCTTGTAAATCTTAACAAGTGGTATCAGAGTTTAGTTTTCATGTTGAATTAACGAGAAATGATTTTCTCTAAGTATGTTATTGATTTATTTGAGTTTTTCGATTAAAAGGAATGTTTGTTTGATAATGATTTTTAATAATTTTTCATTTGGAAAAATTCTGATTCCTCGATCTATAGTATTTGCAAGCAATTTTTTCAAAATCTATTTTGCTTTGTCTTGAAAAAATTGAGAGGATAGATAAATTTGTAAAGTTTAACATTATCATAATCGTACTGATTCATAACTATTTTTGTAGTGAATTGAGTTCATTATTTTCATGGATTTAATTTTTCTTATGAGAATACGAAAGTTGCTATTGTTGTTGAATTTGCAGTATAAAGAAATGTTATTTGCTAGTAATTGTATAAAGAAGTGTCGGGTTGATCCGGATTCGAAGCGGGTCGGTTTGGGTCAGAAAAAATGACCTGTTTTTAAGATGGGGTTCGGGTTGACCCGAATAGTGCTGGATCAGCTTCGGATTCGACCTGAACCCGACCCGTGACCCGAAATTGACACCCCTCTGT
>NW_021582997.1:0-819 GCF_001605985.2 Dendrobium catenatum
TAGCAAGAACGCATTTCAAAATCCCCCATCAGACTGGAGAGATTTTAAATATTTATTTGGGTCGACATCGCGCTGCGTGCCGAGATCCCCAAATAAATATTTAAAATCTCAAAGATGGAAAGCCTATCCGAAATGTCCCTACGAGATAGGGGACATTTTAAATATTCATTTGGGTCGACATCATGCTATACGCCGAGATCCCCAAATGAATATTTAAAATCTTATATTCCAAATCTATTCCATTCTGAAATGTCCCTGCGAGACGGGGTATTTTAAATATTTATTCGGGTCGACATCGCGCTGCATGCCGAGATCCCTGAATAAATATTTAAAATTATCAGTCCATATATTCTTTTGTGTTAAAGAATACAAATATTTGTTTTTCAAAGTATATGCAGGTGATCTTTCAAATGTTAGAGACACCGTCTTCTACAACAAACCAAGACTCAAAAGTCAAGAAAGAAACTTTTGTGGCTACACACTCCTACAAAATTGAGCCGAAGAAGCTTGAAGTCTTTCGACAGCCTGAAGCACAAGACAAAAGAAATCAATACATCAACCATCTAGGATACATCTAAAAGAATCAAGAAAAAGAGAGATTAGTATGATATTCAAGCAAAACTTTTGAAGATCCACTAAAGGAAAATCTTAGTGTGACATCCAAACAAATTTTTGGAGATCCACTAAATGAAAGCCCTAGTGTGACATCTAGAAGAAATATCAAGAGATCCGCATGGTAGGATGGGACCCCGGTCCGACGCCTACGACGAGGCGGGAATCTTCTAAACTCTACTTCGGTGTTCGTGGCGCACCGGAAAA
>NW_021582998.1:0-245 GCF_001605985.2 Dendrobium catenatum
ATCATTCTATATTTGTTGTAGTTTTCTTTATTTTGTAAAGTGGGATCTAAATGTGTTTGAGAAAGATAGAGAGAGATAATTGTCTACTGGTTCATCTTTTATGTTATTAGAAAAGATATTGAGAATTATTTCATTAAAGGTTTTATTTGGGATGATTTTTTTACTATTTTCTAAAGCAATTTTTTAGAATAAAAATATCTTAAATTATGAAATTTTATGATAGCAAGTTGCTTTAGAAAACAATA
>NW_021582999.1:0-331 GCF_001605985.2 Dendrobium catenatum
CTGTACATGATGGTGGGCCGACGGGCTTTCCTTTAAAAAGGGTTTGGTGTTATCCTGTATTGATCATTGATATAACGATTGGGAGTCATAAGGAGATTACTATACCGACGGGCATCCGACGGGCACAGAGTGACGACTCTTATTGAACCAACGGATAGATATCTACAACAACACTATGGATTTCTACAACAGCACTATGGATATCTACAACAACACTATGGATTATTGATAACCAGTGATTGTACTTGTCCAGTAAGATTATTGTATTGAAATGCATGTGTACGGCATTGACTTGTGATGGTTTTATCGCTTTATAGATTTGGATTTATTG
>NW_021583000.1:0-321 GCF_001605985.2 Dendrobium catenatum
AAATCCCTTAGAAGACAATCAAATGGAAGAAAACTTACGAATACTTTTCCTAATGTTAAATGTAATAATTATGGATTTTTGAGACATATATCTCACACCTGTACTTTGAAGATGAAATCTAATTTGGTGTGGAGACCTAAGATGCATAAACCTAGACATATCATACGTGCATCTGATTATAAAATTCTTAAAGGTGAACCCAAACTTGTTTGGATTCCCAGGTCTAACATTTGATATTTTTGCAGAGTTGCTCTCACACAAGACCTCGTGAGAGCATATGGTAACTGGACAGCAGATGTTCAAAGCATATGACTGGAGATA
>NW_021583001.1:0-282 GCF_001605985.2 Dendrobium catenatum
ATTAAAAATCTTGAGAAGAAAGTTGAGGAGATGATGAACAGAGTTGAACAGATGCAGATTCAACTTTTGCAATCACAATAGTCCAGATCCGAGCAGTTGCAGCCTATAGTACACATAGTGGGTGAGCACAGCAGGAAAGTTGATTCAAATCTTAAACTCCCGGAAGTTACTTCTACAGTGTCTCCACCAGAAAAGGACATCCGTCAGATGATTGAGACTCAGGTAAGGGAGGCCTTAGCCCATATACAAGGAACTGTGTCTGTTCCAAAGGGTAGACCCTAC
>NW_021583002.1:0-209 GCF_001605985.2 Dendrobium catenatum
AAATCTTGAGTAACTACCTCCCCTTGCAAGATAATAGAGACTCCCTTGCATTTCCCATAAATACGGGCCTTCTGTCCTGTGCATATGGTCACCTCTACCTCTTTACCTGCTATCACCTCAAGACTCAACTGTTCTGCCACTCGATAAGCCAAAGAGTTGTAAGTGGCTCCAATGTCAAACAAAACTCTCACCTTGCACCCTTCAATTTC
>NW_021583003.1:0-1061 GCF_001605985.2 Dendrobium catenatum
AACCACTATAAATCTCTGTGTTATTATTTTCTTGCTTTCGCACTTTAATTTCAACATTGTTTATTTTTCTTGTTGTGTGATTTGGTTTATGTGATTTTTTGTTCTTTATGAAAAAAAAATTTAAAATACCAATTCACCCCCCTCTTGGTTAGCTTGGGACTAAGTTCATAGGGCTTAACATCCCTAACAATTTTTCAGCATATTGTTGTCACTCAAAGTGCTGGCATTATTATTTTTTGTTTTCATTTTTTTTAAGTAACACAAAGAAGATCTTTTGTTTCCAAACTCTAAAATTTATCCTTGTTCATATTTCCCTTCTTCATCTGTACCCTAATCTAGCCCATAAATGAGAAATTTTAGAATAGCTTTTTTTTTTAAATCTAAAATTTACTAAGAGAACATGTTGTGGCTTTGTATGGTGACAAGTTCACTATTATTCTGAAATATGTCATGTGGTATTTGATTTAGATTTGTTCATGGATGATGTCAAACCTTACTAGCAAGAACACTCAAAAGACAGGAGCCTAAAAACTAATAGTAAGTATGGAGAGAAAAAAGAGAGGATTTTGGAAATTAAAAAAAAAAAGCTATGAAAATCTTTAAAAAAAAAAAAGAACCATTGGGAAGAAGATTCAATATCAAAATGTTCCTTGTCACCCTTTATTTATAGGGATTCGATGGCTACAAAAAATAATAAAACAAAAAGATAAAAATATAACAAAAAATGAGGCCCAATATGAATTGCTCAAGACATGTCACAATCTAGGGGTTGCACATCATGATTCTTCTTTTTTGGCTAAGGTCTTGGTCTCGAGGAAAATCTCCTTTTATGGAGTGTTGATGGGTGAGTATATGAATAAGTGTTCCTAGGATAAGTTGTATTATAAGAGCAAGTGAAAATGAGTCCTTTTGATGCATTGATGACCTCTTTGGTGATGTTCTTAAATAATTCTGATCTTAGGAATTAGTTTTCTTGAGCTGTGATGATTAAGCACTCATGGTTTTCCAAGCATGAGGAAGTGCATTTATGTCTTTTACGAGGCATTGTGGCTCGAGTGATG
>NW_021583004.1:0-623 GCF_001605985.2 Dendrobium catenatum
TCAACCATTACAATTGACACCACCACCACCATAAGCCCGCCACTCTAACCACAACCCCCGTCATTAGAAATGATTGTATTTCAAATATTAGTTTTACTTTGTAACCAAATAAAAAAAAACTCAAAAATACAAGTACAAGAAATTAAATAGCTAAAAAGATTTTCAAATATGATTTTAACTTACATTATATTAAATTTCAAATTCCTCCAACCAAATAGAGTTATATGAATTAGTCGTTGCCATATATTAATAATTAGAATATGTAGTGTTTATTCATGTAATATTTTTTTCATTATTGAGAATATTTTATTTATTATATTTCCTTTATTATTTTCTATTGCCTCTATATAGGTATGCTTGTCTAGTATGAAATTGATCAAACAATGATTCAGCCTTTTAATTATGATCTATATTACTAAAAGAAATAAGGACCATTCCAATGATAGAAATTGGCATGCCAGAGCCATGGAGTTTCTAGTAGCCTGTAATGATAGTCTCAATGCCTAAATATTTTTCAGCTAGATTGGATACCAATTTTAAATCTCAATCCGTAGCCTCCAAGTGATGGATTTTTTTTTGTTTTATTTCTTCTCTAATTTTATTTCTGAATAATCATGAACCAT
>NW_021583005.1:0-526 GCF_001605985.2 Dendrobium catenatum
GAGATCCGGAAGAATGTGAGGCTGTCGAGTTGAGGGAGAAGGATGTGTAGAACTTGCTGTATCGGCAAGTTCGTTATCCTGTCGTGACTGAGGATTTCTTCCATGTGGAGGAAGATGAATTTCTGCTCGAAGATGTTTGAATTGAATATCTTTAACCCGTGTTAGATCCTGAGGGAGAAGAATTTTCTCTCGTTGTGCCAATGTTGGATGTTGATTCTCTCGCAGGAGTTGAAGGATCTCATTTTGAAATTCTTCCATCTTGCGGATTCTCTCTTCTAAAGAAGGTCCCGAGGTCCCTTCTCCGGTAGCATTCTGCCCCCCAAGATGAAAAGAGGCAGACATCGGGCGTCTGTGTTTTGCAGACAGATTTTTGGATTGGTGGGAGTTAGAGCGAGAAGCTCCAATGATGCGACTGCTACGCCTATTGACCATTGTAGAAATACTTAAAGTTGTGGGATAGTGTTTCCCACAAACGGTGCCAAACTGTTGCGGGCTGAAAGATTTGTGGCGGTAGAGTGAGTAAATT
>NW_021583006.1:0-229 GCF_001605985.2 Dendrobium catenatum
CTCCAAGGAGTGCATGTATGTCAGATTTGTCCGAACCACTATAAAACTTGGTGTGTTCTTTCTTATTATTTTCAGCGCATTTTATTTCTACAATTTTCTGTGATTTATTCTGAGATTGAAATATCTTATCATATTGCTATTATGAACAATATTTTTCTTATGCTTCAAGAGTTATTTTTTTGTTTTAAAATATTTAAAAAAAATCCATTTTCTTTTTGTTTAAGAATTT
>NW_021583007.1:0-215 GCF_001605985.2 Dendrobium catenatum
TATTGCATTATACATGAATACATGAGGAAGCTTCATGTTCGGGAATTATTTATATGTGGCAATCATCAGTAATAATGGAGAAGAAGGCATGGAGAAGCATCCGAGAACGCGGCATGGAAATGATCCAAATTGCCTTTGGTCTTTTTCTGGCCACTGATGAAAGGAATTAAGAGATATAATAATCACAATACAGTGATAGAAAAGAAACTGCAGCT
>NW_021583008.1:0-356 GCF_001605985.2 Dendrobium catenatum
GTCGAGGAATCTTTTGGAAAAGTGGATTTTCGGGCGACGCGGAACTGTTTTCGTCCGAAGAGACTGTTTGAGATATTGCTGTACGCAAGATAAGGCACATTCCGCCTTTCTCAATTTTCAGAACTGTCGTGTTTGACGGTGTTTTCTGTCCGGATTTTATTTCCGTTAGTGATTTTCGTCCGTATCTTTCGATTGGTGCGCGTAACTTTCTGTATATTGTTGACGTGCCGAGTGTGCACATTTTGGTTATTTTATGAAGATTTTTGTCCGGGTATTTTTGATTTGACTGTGTTTTTAATCGATTGGATTTTTCTGTGTGATTGAAAATTTTCTATGCAGTAGAATAAATGTTCTGA
>NW_021583009.1:0-202 GCF_001605985.2 Dendrobium catenatum
AGACGGCCTCCACCGTCCGTGCACCGCCTACCGTCTGTGGGATGAAATGAAGGCCAGTGGTTTCAGCCGTCGCTTGACGAATCGAGCTCCCAAGGAAGCAACCCATTTCGATCCGACGCAGGATTCGCCGATCCATCCCCCATGTGCTCCACCTGAGTCCGTCGAACCGCCTTTCGCATGCCTTAATTCCAGTCGTGCGACC
>NW_021583010.1:0-288 GCF_001605985.2 Dendrobium catenatum
TGATTAAGAAAATTATGAGGAAGATTCAACAACTTGCAAAAGATTCCCATGCGATAGATAAAATATAGGGAGATGAAAAAGTTTAGTTTCAAAATCTAATTTAAAATATGCTGAAGATTTTAAATTAAAAGTAGAATAACATCTTTTAAGAAATAGAGATTGAGAGTAAAAAATATGAGTTTCGTTCCTTTGACTATTTTTAGAGAAGTCAACCACAACTTACAAAAGAATTTTAAAAAAAGGAGGTAGATTTTTTATTTTTAATAATTGTTTTAAATTTTTTAAATT
>NW_021583011.1:0-254 GCF_001605985.2 Dendrobium catenatum
TGAAAGGTCTCTTTGCATGAGTAGAAGTATTTCTTTGGAATATTGGGAGAATTTTATGAATTTGCTTTTTGTTGGAAGAAGTTTTGTTTTACTTATGTTGAGATGGCTTAGCATTGGTTTTAGATAGATTTTCTTTTCAAGGGTTTTATACGACGAATTTTATAAGTGCTTTACAACGAGGGGTTCCTATAAAATCTTATCGTTGGAAAGTTTTATATTTTATACCCCACTCCAAATGAAAGGAGGCGCTTGAT
>NW_021583012.1:0-253 GCF_001605985.2 Dendrobium catenatum
TCATTAAGTACAAAAATTAAAATTTTTGTATTAAAAAACTACTTTAAGAAGTAGTAAAAAAGCCGTCCCAAACGAAACCTTAATTTAGCTTAAATCGGTTTAACTTAGCATGAGCTCTATTCTGAATATTTGATGCACAAGAATATTGTTATGGTGAATTTCATTTATATAATTTGGATAAAAGCTAATTTAACCTCTTCGATTTTATTTCAATTTCACTTATTTTATATGTTAAACTGAAATCCTTATATTT
>NW_021583013.1:0-432 GCF_001605985.2 Dendrobium catenatum
ACAAAATATTTAACTTCCTATGAATCATAATATCTAAATAGGCAACTGAGAAAGAAAAAAATTGTATTCAAATTGATGTTATATGATACTTTTATGCAATTCATATATTTTATATTATTTTGTTCATGTAATATTTGGATTTCAATTCTATTTTATATCATTTAACACTTTACATTTTGTACAATTTTTTGTTTCATATGAATGTAAATTTGTTACTTCATAGTTCAATACAAGTTAATATGTATTCCATTTAATATATTATTTGGATATTATATAAAAAATAACTTTTAACTTTATTTTGACTTTACACAATTTTTAGATTTTCAGGCTTATGGCTTAAAATGCCTTGAGGCTTAAGCCTCGCCTCTAGAACGAAAAATGCCTCAATACCCAATTGCACAATTTTAAACCTTGTATAAGAGTACATAATTA
>NW_021583014.1:0-242 GCF_001605985.2 Dendrobium catenatum
TAGATGCACATTTATGATATAAATTTTAAGACTAAGCTTGATTATAAATTGTATTAAGAGTCTCGAACGCCTCTCTTTTTTATGCTCTTTGAGAAAACCCTAGGGTTTTCTTGGGTGGCGGCGTGGCTTTTCCCCGCCGGCGGCGGGCATTTTTCTCGGTCGGTTTGCTCAGGAAAGTTTTCCCTACTCTGTTATCTTGTTCTCATGGGTGTTAGCTTCGATTTTTCGTCTTTTTTTCCGGC
>NW_021583015.1:0-334 GCF_001605985.2 Dendrobium catenatum
TTTAATTAAGATTGGTTGATTACTGATTTTAAGGGTTGATTAGACATTTCTGGAGTTTTAGAGGTGATTTTGAGTTTTTAGGATTTTTATGAATATTTTAATCACTTAATTAAGGGGTTGAAAATTGACTTTTTTATTAAGCTCAAATTCTGGAATGTTTGTATTTTATTAAAATACTAGACCTTACTACGATCAGTTAGACAGTAAGTATGTTGAAATCAGATTTTTCTAGATTTTATTACGAAGGTTTGAAGTTTTTGAACTAGTTTTGACCTATAGTTGACCAATCTGTTGACTCTTTCAAATATTACAGATTTCTGGATTTTAACATTTT
>NW_021583016.1:0-225 GCF_001605985.2 Dendrobium catenatum
AAAATAATTTTTTCAAAAAGTGTTAGGAGAAAACAAAGTTTAAAACAATAATATTTAGAATCATCAAAACTATACAAATTACAAGAAGATAAAATAAGCAAATAACAACTCTCTTAACAATGCTACGTAAATATTGAGAAGATCTGAGGTTGTTTTGGAGTGCTTCATCAAACAGCCCATATTGATTCTCTCAATCATGGAGCATATAAGCAATCTTGGGCTCCT
>NW_021583017.1:0-639 GCF_001605985.2 Dendrobium catenatum
CTAAAGACTAGAGACATTTTAAATATTTATTTGGGTCATCATCGCGCTGCATGTCGAGATCCCCAAATAAATATTTAAAATACTATGAGCATAAGTTAGAGTACAACTATAGAAGTCTCAAGATCAGTAAAAAGAGAGATCGTCAATGACTGGATTTATAAAATTACTTTATTTTATTCATTTAGAATTCATATACAAGTTTATAAATTTCATCTTTTTACAAGATTACATCGGCTGAAAGGAAAGAAAAAGTATAATGTCCTTCACAGAGGACTAAAATCAGTCTCTTAAACTATGACTGAAGAGGAAGGCCACATTCTTCTCTTTCCAAAGGCCAGGTATTCTGCACTTCTAGGACCTGCACAAAGCAAAAGAGAAGTCAGCAGAAAGAAGAAGAATCATAAAAAATATATGTAAGAAGCTACAAAAAAAGAAGCTTGTACCTGAAATAGTGGTCTCCTGAGATGGCTCACGAACAAGTATCTCGCTCTCGAAACCTGTGTAAATTTTCTTCTACCTAGAAATTCTCTGTTTTGGGCAAAAAAAAATAAGGGGTATCAGAAAGCAGCTAAAGAAAGAAAAAGAACTACACAAACAAAGTAAAAATGTACCAAAACTGAAGTCTCCTGAGGCAATAAA
>NW_021583018.1:0-313 GCF_001605985.2 Dendrobium catenatum
GGTGCAAGGCAACTTCCACTCCACCTGGTCCAGTCCGTTCGGCCTTCAGCATGCGTACGTGGGAAGGAAAACCTCCAACAGCTCGGTCGCAGTCGCCCCCTAGCTGATCGCACGCGGAAGAGGTCTTCGCCTCCGCCTCTTCCCCTTCTCTCGAACTCTGTCTGGGACGGAACCACACGCAGAGAGCCGAGAGGCTCTCTCCGTCTCGCTCTCTCGCTCTGAGTCGGGGCAAAAAACACAAGGGAAACCGAATGGCTTCCCCCTTCTCCCGCTCGTCTCTCTTAGAGGCGCACAAAGCACCGCCCAAATGGGC
>NW_021583019.1:0-262 GCF_001605985.2 Dendrobium catenatum
ACTTCTCTCCAACCCTAGCCTTTTCCCCTTGCACCCGTCGGCCTCCCTTCTTCCTCTTGCTCCCGCCGCCCCATCTTGCTTCTCTTGTGAATTGAGAAGCGAAGGAAAGGAGACGACGACGCCTCCCCTCTCCATTTCAATTATGCATGGCGGATCCCGAGCTTGATAGGGGATTCGTGTACGATATCTACGGCGACGTCCACATCACCCGTTCTGAGTTCTTCAACGTCGGATTTGGATTCGACGACACTATTGAAGACTA
>NW_021583020.1:0-258 GCF_001605985.2 Dendrobium catenatum
CCCTTCAATTATAACCCCTTTACTCTCAAGCATCCACTGTTGAATAAATCTTCTAATATCCATCACAACATCCAATTCAAGATGAGCTATATCCCAATGCGTTCTTCTTTCTCCAAAAGCAATCAATAATCTTCCTTTGTGGTCACGAATGCACCCACCAATTCCAGCAGTATAAGAAGTAAGAAGAGTTGCATCAACATTGATCTTAATCCAACTAAGCAGTGGAGGGTGCCAAAAGTTTTGAAACTCCCTAGAGAG
>NW_021583021.1:0-219 GCF_001605985.2 Dendrobium catenatum
CCTGGGTCAAATGCCAGAGTGGTGCGACGGAGGGCATACTCCACCACTAGCGAGGTGCGATCCTAAGGGAGGGAACAATCCGACCCTAAGGAGAAGGCGAAAGAGCATTAATAGGTGAAAGAACTTAAAAAGGAAAGAATAGAGTGGCGCATCAAGAAAAAGAAACTTTATTAATTGATAAGATGAGCTACATCAAGCATAGTATTTCTTAAGAAAACG
>NW_021583022.1:0-309 GCF_001605985.2 Dendrobium catenatum
CTCGAGGAGTCGAGCAGCTGCCAAGGGTCGTCAGCACTGGGATAAGCCAAAGGGTGAGGGAGGCTTCAGCTGGGGATCTCTCACGACCAGAGGGAGGAAAAACCCTCGGACTCTATCTCCGTGTCCTAAAAAAAATCCCTCTGTGGGAGCTTTTGCCTTCCTCGCCTTGAGAAGCGTTAGTCTTCTGCTCTATCGTTCCGAGGAGAGAGCTGCTCTAAAGTTCCTTTTTTTATTCTTGGAAACTGAGTCTGAACGTTTGCCCCTTCTCTATAAAAAAAAATAAATCATTAGTTGCCATATCTTCTGTAC
>NW_021583023.1:0-443 GCF_001605985.2 Dendrobium catenatum
TGGGATCGTCCTGGGACGATCAGTTGAGAATTTGCTCAAGAATTTGTCGATATTTGTTCCAGGTGTTTTTCTGTAGGCATCGTCCAGGCCGATCGAGGCATCAGCTAGGCCAATGTGCACTGTTCAAAATATCGGCTGGAAAATAATTCTGGGAACCGTCCAGGACGATCAAAATTGGTCTGATCGTCCCGGGACGATTTGGCGATCGGCCGGACCGATCTGAGTTTTATAAAGCTGAAATCAGTCATTTTAAAGAAAGAGAAAATCAGAAAAAAAAATAAAAATATCTTGAGGAGAGAGAAAGTTGAGAGAAATCTTGGAAAAGTTGATTTTCGGACGACGCGGAGCTGTTTTTGTCCGAATAGACTGTTTGAGATATTGCTGTACGCAAGGTAAGGCACATTCCGCTTTCTCAATTTTCAGAACCGTCGTGTTTGGCGGTA
>NW_021583024.1:0-429 GCF_001605985.2 Dendrobium catenatum
ATAAACCTTTCATATCTCCGTACATCTTGCCACTTCCTGGATGAATAATGTAGCCTAAATGATGAGATTCATACAGGATCTCTTTCCTCAAATATCTAAACATAGGAATCCACAACCTGTTCTTGAAGAAAATAGTACCAGGATCAGAAATTCGGAGTTCAGGTTTCTTACCAGATTTAATCTGAGCAATCAACGTCGAATAATCAGAATCTAACTTCTGGGCTTCCTGAATCCTTTCTTCCAACGAAGACTGAATACTCAACTGAGTCAAAACTCCAGAATTTAGATCACTGGAGGAAATCACCTCCAACTGCAACCGTTCCATATCTCAAATCAGAAAATCATCAGAAGTGAGCTGAATACCTGATAATCCAGAAGATTTCCTGCTCAAATCATCTGCTACCACATTAGCCTTACCAGGCTGATACT
>NW_021583025.1:0-284 GCF_001605985.2 Dendrobium catenatum
CTTGCTGGCAAGAGATTGTTTGAGAATGGATCCTAGTGATATTTTTGACTAGGCATTTGGCTCTTTCGTGAGCTAAAGTAAATTTTGATTTGTCTACCTCGACAAACTGTTGTGGATGGTGGATGGATTTTACTTTAAGTGATTAATGGGTTGAATTTCAAATTTAAATATTTTTGAGAATTTTCTGGATTTTTGGGTTTTTGGATATTTAGAACGGCATTTGAAAAATATTTGGAATAGACTCCTTCGGTTGAGATCTTCAATCAACACGGCCATCATCGGGG
>NW_021583026.1:0-271 GCF_001605985.2 Dendrobium catenatum
TAAGTCAGGAGGACCATAGTCGGCGGGCGACGGAGGTCAGAAAGATTGTTATTTGACGACGAAGGTCAGAAGGACGATGTCAGATAGAAGTCCAACAATATAAAGAAATCCATCTTCGGATAGATGTATGGTGAAAGTTCGACATCCAGTAGAAGTCCGGCGTTGGGTAGAAACTTGACGACCATTGAAGGTCCTGCGTCAGATAGAAGTCCGATCCAACATCACTTGGGTGGAGTTTCGGCGTCAAGGGGGAAGGGGGAACTCTATCGTT
>NW_021583027.1:0-215 GCF_001605985.2 Dendrobium catenatum
TTCTCACCTGTATCAAGATTTCTTTGATTCACACCTTACTCGTAGCAATGAGTGAGCCAAGTAAGTTATCAATGGAATAAGTATTCAAATCTTTGGATTCACTAATGGCAGTAATTTTTGCATCATAAGACGAAGGCAAGCACCTCAAAATCTTGTTAACTTTTTCATAATTTGAAAGCTCTTTTCCTAGTGCATGTAATGAAGTAACAATCTGA
>NW_021583028.1:0-505 GCF_001605985.2 Dendrobium catenatum
TATCATACATGTGGTAAGTTTTATTACTTGTACAACAGTGTATAAGAAAAGCTCCAAATACAAATCTTTTCCAGCAATAGGATAAAATGAATGGAATAGTAATTTTCTCCTTCTTATTAATGTTATTGTTATGACTTTTACTTTAGGCGTTTAAATATTAACACTCTTGACTACCATTCAACGTCATGCTTTACCAATGAAGAATTCTATATTGTTTGTTGCAGGTCTATTTGCAGTCACAGTTGGCTAACTAACTTAGCTATAGGGTGAACGGCAAGGTTTCACAATTTTAAAAAAAATTATGGACATTAGTGGCGGTTAATTATAACCGCCACTAGAGCCCAGAAACCACCGCAAATGTGGCAATCAGGTCGATTTCGCATACGTTTATCGCGGTTATAACTGCCAGAGCGGCTATAACCACTACTAAAATATGCATCCCGTAAATAGCTTCCCCGCCGGTCTTCAAACCGCTGCGGAATGCCGTTGCAGCTCATTGCAAACA
>NW_021583029.1:0-315 GCF_001605985.2 Dendrobium catenatum
CAAACAACAGATAAAAGATTAGAAATTAGTAAGAATCAAGCTCATACATTTATGTCAATGACACCCAATCTGGTCCTTAAAGTGCTAAAAATGTCAAAGGCTAGTGTTTAGTAAATATGTCAGCCAGTTGATTCTTTATTGCCACATGGTGTAACTCAATGTCTCCTTTGGTCATATAATATCTAATAAAGTGATACCTTATGTCTATGTGCTGGGTCCTAGAATCTTGGATAGGATTCTTAGAAATATAGATGGAACTAGTGTTGTCATAAAGGATTGAAATTGTGTCTAAAGGTAATACTAAATCAAGAACTT
>NW_021583030.1:0-215 GCF_001605985.2 Dendrobium catenatum
TCTTCTCTTCATTAAATCTTAAATCTTAAATCGATCCACTATGGTTAGGTGTGAGTCCCCACACTTAGGGTTCCTTTCCATATGATCATCTGATCCTCTGAGGTTAGGTGTGAGTCCCCACACTTAGGCATCATTTCCTCACGATCATTCGCTAGAGTTGGAAAACGCCCCTCGTGGAACCATCCTAGTATAAATTTTAAATCTTAAATCGATCC
>NW_021583031.1:0-223 GCF_001605985.2 Dendrobium catenatum
TATATTTATAAATTAATATAGTTATATATTAAAATTAATAACTTTATAACTTAATTTAATTAAAGTTAATAACTTTATAACTTTATACCTTAATGTAATTAAAATTAACAACTTAATAACTTTATAACTATGCTCCTATATCAAATGTGTTTCGAGTTCTCGGAAAAAAAAATAAAATAAAATAATAATAAAAAAAAAGTTCCGAGTCTTCGATCTGAACCCA
>NW_021583032.1:0-229 GCF_001605985.2 Dendrobium catenatum
GTTCTTTATTTTATTTTAACACCGAATACTAGGTAGGAGTTTGGAAGATTTCAAGTTTGATGGATAGGTGGTGGAAGAATTAAGTTTAGTGGAAGACTATGTGAAAAGGTTGATTTACTAGTTTAGATTTTTGGATAGATTTCTTGTTGAGACTTTCTTCTATTGGACAGTTGGAGTTTCTTTGATGTAAAAAGGTAAAGTCCTCCATATCAAATGTTCGAGACATTTT
>NW_021583033.1:0-713 GCF_001605985.2 Dendrobium catenatum
CCCGTCCTCTATAAACAAATCCAGACATCAGACCACCTGGGATTGGTGAAAGGTGGATATGATATTGATGTAAATGACCCTTCTACAAACACTTCCAGGAAATCGTAGTGAATACAGCGGTCCCCTGCAAATGGATACTTGTGAATAACAACAGTGTATTGAAAGTACAATGAATCACTGTGGACATAAGTACGGATATCACCTACGACAGTGGTGATTAAGATCTTCAAGTATTTCGGGTACAAGAGCGACTCGATGTACAAAAGTACACCCCCTGGCTGAAGGGAGGAAATGCTTGAACAAATTAGAACTGAATTTCCTGGTGTTCCAAAGTTTCTCCTTGGTCCCATCCTTAGGAAGAAAACAATTCTAGTGTCTACAAACGCCAGAAGTAAAGAATCTACTACACTAAAGATCTTGAAAGATCTCTTCTTTGCAAAGTAACGAACTCCAAACTCCAGAAGAAATGTTCCCCGGTGATTGAGAAAGGGTAGTCAATGTCAAGATGAGAAAATACCTCATGACATCCAAATAACCACGTCACCGGATCTGTAACATTCGTACAAGCAGACAGAAGGCGTCTATTTCAAGAATACCCCCGCACGTGCACAATAGTTTGTAAACACATAGGCACACTAAAAGGGGTAAATTTAATCAAATACCCGCATGGGCCCTGACGAGCGTGTTATTGGTACACACGTGACGTCTAGGGA
>NW_021583034.1:0-395 GCF_001605985.2 Dendrobium catenatum
TGATGCTATTGATTGCTATTAATTGATACAGACATTCCATTGATTGGACAGATGATATAGATACAACGAATTGACTAGACGACGCGATTGGTTGAACTAATAGTATTGATTGATAAACACAGATGGATAGATATTGGCTTCCAGTCACTTATTGATTTTATTGCTGAGACGTATTGATTTATCGATGTTTTTACCGCTGTATTGAGTATTGACTATTGATTTTCGTACTGATTTGATTTCTGCTTTTCAGACTTGCTTTTATTGACTATGGATTTCCGTATTGCATAGACTCATTGACCATTGATTGACTTGATTTGATTGACCTGCATATTGACAGTATCGCCGTACTTTGATTTCAATTGTAGGCTTTGGTGACCTGCTGGGCTTTGTAAGCT
>NW_021583035.1:0-269 GCF_001605985.2 Dendrobium catenatum
ATTCATTCACAATTGTTGAATAAATAGTATGCTTGCATTAAAATGTAAACATACAAAATGTAATTATTAATTTTTTTACTGGGTAACATTATAAAATCAAATAGGTAAAATATACGGAATAATCGGTACTATGAAATACAAAAAAAATATTATGTTGTTACAATATACCCATTTTATAAAAATGTCATCCCTAAATTTCCTTTAACTATTCAAGCATAAAACCATACAAAATAAATTTGTTCTAAAAATAATCCCAAATTGATTCAAAA
>NW_021583036.1:0-469 GCF_001605985.2 Dendrobium catenatum
AAGAGCAACCATGCACACACACACGGGGAGAGTTTGTTTTTAAATGCAAAATATAATAGAATTTCTTCTCTGGAGATCGTACTGTACGATTTGAATTCATATCGTACAATCCGAGCTATGTGGACGATTCTGTGAATAGATCGTACTGCACGAATCTATTCGTACTGTACGATATGTTCAGATCCAAAACCCTAGACGTAGTTTAGTTTAAATAAGTCATTTTGCGCCGTTCGTACTGTATGAACCTTTTCGTACTGTACGAACCTTTTCGTACTGTATGATTTATTTTAAATACTTACTTAAATTAACCCGTGATTAGTGCATGTAATCCAGGCCTAATTATATTTTGAACATCTTACTGTATGAATAGGATCATACCATACGATGAGCAAAGACGAAGTTTGATCATCCCGGATATCATCCTGGATGATTTCTTGGTTTTTGTCTCATCGTACTGTACGATAGTAAT
>NW_021583037.1:0-210 GCF_001605985.2 Dendrobium catenatum
ATCTTTTAAGAAAAAAATAGTTATCTAGAAGCTTTTAAATTACTATATTTTTTCTTTTTCAAAATAAGGAATGTAAAAACAATATTCTTAAAAAAAAATTATAAGAAAAAAGTATTTTAAAAATGAAGTTCCAAAGTAATAGAGCAAACATAACTATAATATATAACATTTTAGTAAGATGACAAGAAAGATGAATTATTATGAGTTCCA
>NW_021583038.1:0-270 GCF_001605985.2 Dendrobium catenatum
CTCTGGGATTTAACATGAGTAACATCATCTTCATCTGTGTCACTTCCAAGATGAGGTACAAATTTCTTCTCTTTGGGAGTGGTCGGCGCTTTGGGAAGACTCGGCACTGCCTTCTTTCTCCCCACCTGCTTTTTCTCACCCTCTAGTTCAGGTCGCTTTGTAGTCTTCGAATTTGATGCTTTAGCTTCGAGGGAGCTCGAAGATTTTTACTTCTTTGGCATGAAGTACCGTGTATCTTCATAAACTGTTGCTTCATGAACTGTAAAAGGC
>NW_021583039.1:0-294 GCF_001605985.2 Dendrobium catenatum
GCTTTTGAAAGTAGAAAGAAATATACCCCAAACAAAGCCTAACTTAGATACTAATTAATTATCATCAAATATGTTAATTATTTCATTTTAATGGCTTTGATTGCTTTAAAAAAATTAAAAAATATAATTTGAAGTACATTCAATATTAATAAATATATTTCATAACTAAAATGAGTATTATATTTTTATGGAGATAAATATAATTGAACAAATATTTTTTAGTAATTAGCTCATTTAATAACTGAGAAATTTTTTTTAAATTATTTATTTGACCAATAATCTTAATATTTGTGA
>NW_021583040.1:0-548 GCF_001605985.2 Dendrobium catenatum
ACTCTTTAATTTAAATGAACCAAACATGAACACAAACAATAAAGTTCGAACAAACATGAACCAAACTTGAACAAGCTGATATTAAATGAACACAAACATGAACACTCACATACTAGACTCGGCTCGATTCGTTTGCAACCCTAAGTATATTAGTTGAGAATTTTGATTATTAACTAAGAGATCTTTAATTTTGATATGCTTGTGAATTTGACTTAATTGAGCTAAATATCTCAAAAGACAAGGCAATCATTTATTAAATGGTTATAAATGCATGATGCATAGGAGAGGTGGTGAGATCATGCTGAACCAATTGATGGCTGACAGATGCCTCACCACACAACAAAAGTCATGTGGCTGATGATGGCTTCATCCGTGACTATATCCCATCTTCTCCTCATCTACCTGCTTCATTCTCCATTTTTCCTTTCTCTATTAAATTTATAATATTTATATTCATTCAGAAGTTTTGTTTCAAGCTAGGAATGTCTTAATGATAATTTATTCATTGAAAAATAAATAAGTATTTATATATTTTATTTTAGATAACT
>NW_021583041.1:0-1714 GCF_001605985.2 Dendrobium catenatum
AATTTATACATTAATTAATATTTAATAGAAAATATTAAAAAGAAAAAAAAATTAGATGTTTGAATTAAAAAATTTTAAAAATATAGCTACATTATGTATCTGCTCTATTCAAGGCAAATAAGAACATTGATAAAATTTAATTGCCTCGCCAAGGATCAAAGCATACTTTTAAATACTTTATTATTAATTTATGCAAGCAAAAAGTAATAAAAATTTTAATAAATTTTATTAAATTAAATTGTTTGGTAGAATTTTAAAAAACTGAATAGGAAAAGCATAAAGTTTAGGCTAATTAAAAAAAAATTTCGAGCTTTTAAAGGAAAACAAAGCAGGGGAGAAATTATTTTGGGCGAAAGTGTAAAACCTTAAGCGTTCGTAAAATTTCTAGCGAGTACTTAATTACATGTAAGATTCAAGTTCTCAAATTCATACAATAACTTTCTTTAAGATTAAGTTCTTTAATCCTAGAGCCCTGATGAAACAAAAAAAAGAAAGAGCCGAATAAGCAGGATCAAATAACTAGTCGCGAAGGAAGATAAAATCGCGGCCTTTTATTTCTTGGGGGATAAGCTAGTGTGCAACATTGACCAACTCTCGCTCCACTGTGATCATAGTAACAATATTTCGATACGGACATTTTCGGTAATCTACTAATACAAATTTCATTGTTAGCTCAGGGCTATTGACAACTCGATTTAACATAGTGTTGACTTAACTTCTCTTTCATTCTCGTCCCGATTTCATCTTCCAAAGCTATATCAAACTCGTGGTATATGAAATCAATTTATTACATAGAATATTCTTATCGAATTCGAATCTCTATTTCTTTCAGCTTCAATTGGGAATTGATACACTAAATAACGTCTTCAATTTTTTCATAGAACTATATTGGATCATAATAATGGGATTATATTAATAGATTGGGTATTTATATACCATCGTGTCAATATAATCTAATTTATTGTATCACTATTCGTTAAAGTAGTAATATAACAATATTGACAAAAAAGAAATAATATCAGAAAAAAGTATTTTAAATTAACTTCGTCCCATTTATTAGTAATTTTCTAGAAATATGAGACATCGAAACTGTATTTGAGGAGAAATTATTAATAGTATTCTGTAATTATCCTAAATTATTAAAGATAATAGTACATGAAATAGAAATTTGGGTTGTGATTAAATTCGTTTTGCTACTCACACCTAAGTATGCTACTTATTTTTCCATAGTATGTTATTCAGGCCAGCAATTATACACGTAAATTCCCTCTAATGCTGTCACATTCTCGATAGAATGGTTTATAATTTATTGCGTACTTTAACGTAAAACGTAGTCAATCCTATCAATTAATTATAATAAAAGAATTAATTTAAGCTCTTGCTTACATATTCATTGGTCAACATTAACTACCGGCTCTCTCTCTCTCTCTCTCTCTTCCTTCATATGAGAGTACTTTTGGCTCCATAAGAAGTATAACTCAATAAAAAAAGTAAAAGAAATAAAGGGATAAGACCATAGTTCGGAATTAGCAATTACAAAAATTTATTCAAATGGTAGTTTTTTCTTCATTCCGGATTAAAAGAATGATAGGATTTACTACTTACGTAAATACAATCTTTTCTTTTTCGATTTCATTACATAATATGATGCAGGTTCGTGCAAGAGTTAGAGAACTCAATAAAACGTTGTGAGTTCTTGTAAAATTAGAGAAAT
>NW_021583042.1:0-219 GCF_001605985.2 Dendrobium catenatum
TATTATTACCGAATGACTTACTAAAGGAGTCTCTAGACGATATTTGGTTTGTCTAGTATGATCAAAAAAATAT
Source organism: Dendrobium catenatum (assembly GCF_001605985.2). Taxonomy (NCBI): domain Eukaryota; kingdom Viridiplantae; phylum Streptophyta; class Magnoliopsida; order Asparagales; family Orchidaceae; genus Dendrobium; species Dendrobium catenatum. The sequence continues at coordinate 74 of NW_021583042.1, forward strand.
ACATTACGAACAACCTAAGGATTCTCTGGATGAAGTTTGTTCATCTAGCATGATTCAACATTTGATTTATACTAATCATATGGTATGATATAACTCATATGGGATGATCTTTAACGGAGTAAACTAATCATACTATATAATTTTCT
>NW_021583043.1:0-328 GCF_001605985.2 Dendrobium catenatum
AAATAATTAGTATAATAGTTAATTTAAATAATATTAAAATAACCAAATCATAGGATAAAACAGAAAGCTATCAAGACAGCCAAAATCAAGGGCTGGAAATTGTTCCAAAGTAAAATAAGCATTTTTTTGAAAAGATCAAGGGGTTACACGCAAAAATCCGATTTAAAACGGCGAAGATACGAATTTCCGAAGTTTAAATATCATAAAATAGTATTTTAAAATATTGTCAATTTACTGTTTTTATAATAACAGCAAATATAGACAAACTTTTTATCTGAAAATAGTTTCAAAATATGCAGAATTTAAAATACACCCAAAACAAGGTGCT
>NW_021583044.1:0-428 GCF_001605985.2 Dendrobium catenatum
TATCTCATTTGCATATTTAAAATCTCTACTTGATCTGTATCTATCTACTAGCTGTGGTTTTATATGTTGCTCCTAAGGGCATCTCCAACTGAAAAATTCATTTTTCCACTCCAAAATTATCTGTCTTGAGCTGATGCTTTGGTGCTGATTTCATTAAAGTTATGGGACCACCAGGCCACCAGGTGAATATTCTTTCACATGCTTATTATGGATGGATTATTAGGGCTGTTCAGCAACAAGCAGGATTTAGGAAATCCAGTGAATCTGGATTTACCAAATGCTGAGGGTGCTAAATCTTGGAATTTGTTTGGCAACAGAGATGTTTTATACTGGTAGATTCTGTGAAACTGTTTGGCAACATGATTTAGGATTGAAAGGGAGCATTTGAGAGGATAGATTTGGATTTCTCCAATTATTATCATGGTTAT
>NW_021583045.1:0-225 GCF_001605985.2 Dendrobium catenatum
CTGCTGCCGGATCCCGTGAGTCGCCGCCTGTGCAGAAAATAGCGAAAGATGGAACCACAAGCGGGTCGGGTTGGGTTGACCCGAATTCGAAGTGGGTCGAGTTCGGGTCCAGAAAATCAACCCGTTTGCAAAAACGGGTCGGGTTGACCCAAACCCGAATAGTGCCGGGTCAATTCCGGGTTCGACCCGAACCCGACCCGTGACCCGAAATTGACACCCCTTAAG
>NW_021583046.1:0-282 GCF_001605985.2 Dendrobium catenatum
GGAGCTCGCTTGCTGGGACGGTAACTTTCTCCCTTCTGGTCGCTTCTTCAGCTCCTTCTCGGCCATTCGACTTTGCTTCCCCAACGAACCTCCTCCGACTTTCCCTTCCTCCTGGATCGAAAGTTACGGCATTTGGATCCGCAGCAACAACAGGGAGCACGCTTGCTGTGTAAGTAACTCTCTCCCTTTCGTATTCTTCATTTGGCCAAATCCCGTAAATCTGGCCGAACCAGAATGCTAAGAGAGGGATTAAGGGTTTTCATTAACCTTAATTATAATTAA
>NW_021583047.1:0-206 GCF_001605985.2 Dendrobium catenatum
GTCGAATCGACGAGCTCGCTGCCGAGGTACAGCGACTAACGATTGAAGTTCGCCGCGAGTTTAATCTCATTAAGGCGAGACCTGTTCAATCGGGGATTCATCAAGAGGAGTTGCCGGCGACCACCAGACCAATGCGAAGAAGGGAAGTAGCTCTGGAACGTAACTGGCCACAGAATCGCGCGATCCTGCAGGAAGCATCAGACTCA
>NW_021583048.1:0-486 GCF_001605985.2 Dendrobium catenatum
ATCCCAACTCCTTATATTTACAAATAATTTCCTATTGTTTTGTTCAGGATCCAATTCTTTCAAATTGTTTCTTTGATACCATTTCTATGATGCCCCAATATTTAATGGAAGAATTGAATTCCTAAACCTATATTTCTCAACCTTAATATAACACACCAGAGTCATTCTCTAAGGTCTAAAATAGTCTAAATAGCAAAGAAATTTTTTAAGAACCTCTTTTCTAATTGATTCATTTTTACATAATCCAGTCCAATATATATTATATATATATTACTACATTACAAAATAGAGTACCTTAACAAAAAGTCCTAATTGATTTTCTTCCTAAGATCTCACTCTAATAGGCCCTTTTCTTTTCTTGAAATATTAAATTTTAATTGAATGAGTGTTTCAACTTAGTAAACATACCCAAATCCTATTACAAAATTCAAATATGCATTTTGTAATTCAAGAATAAAATATTTAAATTTAAGTTCAAATAAATAG
>NW_021583049.1:0-292 GCF_001605985.2 Dendrobium catenatum
GGTCATCAAATACTGCAAAAGGGTTGTCTCGATAAATTAGTTTGATCTTGTGTGAGAGCAAGTAGTGTTTAAGCTTTTGCACAATAAAGATTAAAGCCTAACATACTTTTTCATAGCCGAATATTTTACCTATACATGAATCAAATGTCTACTAATATGATATAAGATATTTTTTCTATTCCTTTATTATTCTCTTGAGCTAAAACCATCTTGATTCATACACATCTGAGCTTAGATTAGATCGATTTTGGCATTGTTGGATTCTTTATCTTTAGATGTTTAATTTAACTAT
>NW_021583050.1:0-317 GCF_001605985.2 Dendrobium catenatum
TTAATTTACAACCAATAAAATAATCAATCAAATAATACGAAAATATATCTCTAAAGTCAATCCTAAATTACTAATATTTAAACTTTAATTAAAATCTCCCTTTTGTCCTTTAACAAATAAAAAATGCGAACACTTTCAACTAAGTCATCCTACATAAGACCTATCCAAAACTACACACTGTTATACACACCTTAGACTTGTTTGATTAGGACACGACTTCTAGCCCTAGGTTAGGCTGACATTTTCTTTCTTTATTCAGTATGTATTACATGCACATGCCTTATAATTGCTATTATTAGATTTCCTGTTTGTTACAT
>NW_021583051.1:0-254 GCF_001605985.2 Dendrobium catenatum
GTCATTAAAGGTTTAATGCAATACTCAGAGGGTGTCTCTGGGGAGTGGACGTAGGTCAGATTGGACCAAACCACTATAAATCTGGTGTGTTCTTTTCTTTTATTATTTATGTATTTTTTTCTTGCGATTAACTGCGTGGGTAAAAATGTTGATTTATCATTTTATTGTGAATGTAATTCGCATTCACATTAAGTTAGAAAACGGATTTCTCTTTATGTTTTAAGAAGGTTTTTTAAATACTAATTCACCCCCCC
>NW_021583052.1:0-277 GCF_001605985.2 Dendrobium catenatum
AATCTAAGAAAATCTGAGATTTCTCTCGAAAAAAAAAAACAATTTTAAAAATATTACCTTTTAAGAAGAATAAGAAAAGTATATATAAAATCAAATATATTTTTTGAAATATAATTTGATAGTATATATGATGAAATAATTATACAATGATTTTAAAATATGAAGATCCGGAGATAGAAATTCTAAGTAATATGTAAGAAGAAGATAAAGAACAAATATTCTTTAATTGTACGTAAGTTTTTTTTTATTATTGTTGCGTGCGAGAATATACGCGGCG
>NW_021583053.1:0-2129 GCF_001605985.2 Dendrobium catenatum
CCGTTACCTTTCTTTCATAATACATCATTAAGAATTATAGATGCACAGAAAAATACATACGTGCTCTTGATTTGATTTCAACTTTAAGTTCCATTTGTTATTTTCGGTCTACTCTCAATTTTAGTTGAGTTCATTTCCATCGTTTATTGCACGTGCCATGTTATATGTTCAATAAAAAATATTATCATCTTGTGTACATTGATCTTCTTTCACACCTACGTCCTCATCATTAGTAGTTTATTCATTATCTTCAGAATTTTTACTATATTAGTTTCAATTTTGGGGTGACCTAATATATTTTTCTTTATTGATTTGGTTATGGTTGCTGAAACAATAGAAAAATATATTGTATTCTTAATATGAGGATTAACTTTTTTCTGTTAATTCTTGTAACATTTCTTTAAGCTTCGTCTAGAGTTGTAGGAGATTTACTTTTAACCCCTTTATAATATCAAATTATTTTGTAAAATCTTTTATCTTTGTGCTCATACTTTATATGTATTGTTTATTTTTGTTTTAGAAATATTTATAAGAAGTTTTAGATTTGTTTATTGAAGATTTTTTTTTTTATATATATTTATTTTGTATTTGTGTTTGCCTTATGTCTACTAAAATTTGCATTGATATATTTATTTTTTGATATGATGCTTGAGATAACATTATAAAAAAAAATTAAAACCGCTTATGCTGATCCCAAGCCCGGATGTAAAAGGTTGGTAGTTTATTTTTGTCACATTGCTCTATAGAATATTATGTTATAGATTTGGAACTGTATAAAAATATTCATGCTCGTGAAAGTAACTGATATTGATTCAATGCCCTACTATTTATTCGATTAGCAGATTTTCGCATAAATGCAACAAGCTACTTGTTATAAACTCTATGTAGACTTATTGTGTACTTGATAGATAATTGGAGTGGAGCCTTCAGAAACTAGCATCATTTCTAGGACAGTCCAAGTAGTAATAAGAGTGAATGCACTTCTCATAAGTTGCTTGCAAGCTCTTTTCTTTATTTTGTTTAGATACATTTTGCAATCTCTTTTTTGTATTAAGTTGAGATGTATTTTGCAGATTATATACCAAGTATTATGGATGTTAAATTGATTGATGAGGTTATAAAGATATGTTTGTTGGATCTGCCTTTGCATTATCCTGTATAAACTGACAATGCTTAGAAATTCTAAGAGCTGAATATAACTTGGGCTGCCATTCTTCTATTAGGGGGTATTCTTTGAACTGTGTTAGTAATAAAATTGCCACTTGATATATTTTTGTTGTTCCCTACTTGAATATTCTGCCATCAAATTATAAATCATACAATATCTCATTTAGAGACACCAACCTTTGATCATAAGATATTGTCAATATCTTATCAAGCAATTATGTTTCAATCACGTTTAATTTTCTATCACTGAATATTTGAAGACAATCATTTCTTACATGCCTAAAATATTAGATAAGCACTGCTTAAGCTGTTGAAGTTGCGAGAACCTTAGCTTTGAAAAAGGGCTTGCTGGTAAGCACATTTGCTTTATGATATATTTATTGCAGATATTTATATTTCTCTTGTTCATTGCAACAACCTGATAACATTTTGACAGTTTAAGCTTCTAAGTCCTGACCAATATTTTGACTGTTGCAATTCAGTGCTTTCTAGATTCATTAAAATTGGGTGTGAAGAATTGTTTTGGAAATGTATAAAGAACTGTATAGAACTGTTTCTGGTGCCAAAAATTGAGATTGTAGAGAGTTCTTGTGGCTTTTGGTTTGTATTACTATGTATTTGGTGTGATTGATGGAAGTGTGGAGGCAAGGACTGTGGGTGAACAGAGAAATCTACATCATCCTAAAACTATTTAGATGTCTTAGTTTACGTGAATGTAAAGCTCATAAATGATTACCATCAACCACTGGCCTAAAGTGTTGATTCTCTGTTGCTGCCGCTTTTAAAGTAGTATCGGTCAGTCGTTCTGGAGTGCTTTGTTTCACTCTATTGATCCAGTCAACTCATTCATCAAATTATTTGTTCATTTTTTTTATTATTAATCTTAAAATTCTTTAATTTTTGATTGTGCCTATTTTAAAAAACTTATAACCATTTTCAAAAGGATATCGGATTGTAAAAAT
>NW_021583054.1:0-219 GCF_001605985.2 Dendrobium catenatum
AATAAAAAATAATGCAATATTATAATATTAATATAATATTTAAGTAAATCAAATTTTAAGTATAAAATTCAAATAAATCATTTTAGGACACAAAAAATTTATAGAAAATATCCATAAAATAAAACATTATATTTAAAAAATATCTAAAACGGACACCTAAAGGTCCCAAAATGCTGACTTGTATCGATAGATACAAATTCCTTAAGAATTTTCAAAGGT
>NW_021583055.1:0-208 GCF_001605985.2 Dendrobium catenatum
TATGTTTGTAAAGAGTTTCATCAAATTTCTCTATGTGATGTCACATGAACAACATGAAATGCCTTTCTTTAGAGGTGGACATTTCACCCAAAACCTTTTTATTGGGAATGATGAAGGCTATAGCTCAATTAAGTCAATATGTAAAGGCGGAAAAATAGTCAAAGAGCTACCAAAAAAAGATTTGACAAAAATAGCTCAATCTTAAAAG
>NW_021583056.1:0-218 GCF_001605985.2 Dendrobium catenatum
ATTGTTCTAGACGATTCCACGAATCCAACAAGCCCAATATCATCCAAATCCACCGTGTGGATTGAGGTAAAACCTAAACCCTAGTCATGTATTGATTCAAAATAAAACACCCCCATTGTTGCTCTTCATGTCTAAAAAATGTATCTAAAATTTCATGCGATTTGGTCTATCCGTTTGGGAGAACGAAGGAAAATATTGCTTTGGCCCTCGGTTTTGCC
>NW_021583057.1:0-649 GCF_001605985.2 Dendrobium catenatum
TGCATGTGAAATGCTAAGAGTAAAAACACACTTAGGTGTCTGATATTTTTATAAAAGCTCTAGGACGTCTTACCTTCTCTCAATTACCTAATAAGCTAGAACAAGCCAACATGATCTCTCATAGTCTCACACACAAGTAAGATGAAAAATAATGCAGATGATCAAAAACACTAAAATAGGATAATCACAACTAAAAGCACCCTCCATAGATAATGGCTCATAAATTACTTTTATTCTCAACAGAATATTATACCTCAACTTTGAAGGCCACAGGTGAATGATTTCAGAATTTCACATCCCATAAAAACAAGGGAAAATTTTAAGAATAAGCATAATTAAAAATTGTATTAACAAATTAAGCATGTTTAAAAAAAAATTTAAATATAGGCAAAATCGCCTGTTCAAATGGCGACATATGCTGACTAGGACTGTAGCCGTTATGCTGAGTTGGCGAAGAAATTGTCATATTAATAAGTCGCCCAAATTTCAAGCGACTTATAAGTCGCCCGTTAAACGGGCGACTTACGCTAGAATTAAAAAAAAAATTCTGATTCGTTATAGCAATTGCTTCCAATAGTTGTTACAGCCTTTGCTATTAAACTTATTTGATAGTTCAAATATTATATTGAAAATTTAATTTATTGAGATT
>NW_021583058.1:0-284 GCF_001605985.2 Dendrobium catenatum
ACGTCTTGAGCATGGCAAATTATTGCATCCAGTCACCGGGCGCAGAGATAGGTCTGAGTATTAATAAAATATTATTCTAAATTAAGCGCGTCAAAAGCACAAGTAAAGCGCAGTCAAAAGCACATGTAAAGCACAGTCAAAGAGCACCTAAAGCGCACCTAAAGCGTAGTCAAAAACGCAGGTGATGTGGCATGTTTTTATTGGATATCCGAACCTACCGAATGCAATAATTTGCCCTTGAGCACTAGGCGTGATAGCTGCTTTCTTCTAATGATTGTAAATCA
>NW_021583059.1:0-1261 GCF_001605985.2 Dendrobium catenatum
AAGAAATTAACAAACCTTTCCCTTAATCCTTATCGTCTGTTTCTCTCGTTCTTCCAATCTCTCCCAAAATAACACTCCTTTAACTGTGAGAAAGAAAATGAATGATAGATTCTTATCATCGAAGAAGATTATTCACTAAAATTGGAAAACGAAACTTACCTCGCTCTCCCACGAAACCCTCGGTCGTCCGCCGTTCTCTGTTCGCGCGAACTGATACGTTCCGCGAACTGTTATGTTCCGCGGTATTTAAAAGGCGGGCCGGCCGGTTCAACCGAACCGGCCGGAAGAACCGGTTGTCACAACAAGGCACTGAACCTGTGCACCAGTTGAATAAAGGGTAAATCCATAGAAAGTTGTACTAAGCCAAGTAAATCAAATATGGCCAAAAGACTCGACATAGGCATGGATAAGGCGAGCTATGTAAAAAATTTAAAGAAGTAATATCAATTAAGATAAAATTAAACTCAAAATGTCTGCTTGCAAATCTCAATGCACTATCTTGCATTATCGAAGAGTATAAACTATCATTTGTATTGAATTTACCTGACTCAGAAAAATTAGATGAATTGAGCATTTGATTTCCATCTAAAAAATATAGGCATTACTGTTACATTTTATGTAAAGTCATCTAATAGTCATCACAAGTAGGTCTGTCATGCCATTGCATAAGATCCCTCCTGTATAAATCATCTGTGGTGGTCATATTAAGAGAAGGGAAGCGAGAGTTAGAGAGTGAGAGGAAAGAAGACTGACTACTAGGAGTAAAAATGAGAAACTGATGATCCCCCCATAGTATTTATAATAGTTATAATTTCATGAATTTTCTAACCTCACTAAAATTGTAGTAATGCATATATATCTAAAATGACTAATGATCTTTTTTAATTCTTCATATTGACAAAATGACAAATAAGAACAAATGTCATAAAATAATTGATTTTTTATTCAAATAAGATGTCATTTATAAATGTAAGCACCCCACGCATCAAATGTTTAATGATATAAGTGATATTATCAGGAAGCGTTTTTGCTCACAATATGATTATTTACTACATGTGATTTGGGCTGTAGATATGCTACGAGAAAAAAAAAACGTTGCTATGGGATTCTTTTTCTTTTTTTTAGCAAAATATCATGTATGCTATTGTTGCTATGGGATTCTTGACGTGATAACATTGGGGTGAATAGGTTTGCAAATAAGTCAAATTCAGATTTGCCAGTATGCATTAATATGCTGTTGATTGAAGTAATTTGCCTTAGA
>NW_021583060.1:0-5927 GCF_001605985.2 Dendrobium catenatum
GGTATTCGTTCTGGAACGGAAACAGGCTCGGTTTCGCCGGAGTTGACGTCGCCGGCGGCCTGGGTTCGTCGGGGTTCAATTGAGGAAGTAAGTAGAAGGTAAGAGGAGCTCTCTCTTCAAAAATCTCGGGCGCAGGAGACTTGGAGAAAGAGCAATTAGCCAAAAGTCCTTCTAAACCTAATTCTCTCCTTATTTAAGCTCCTAAACGACCAAGGGACGGCTAGGATCTAATCTAGATGAATTTAGGAGGGAAAATAAGTTTCAAACCACGGGCTCCTCAATTCCAAAACGTTTGGAGGCTTTTAAATCCCATTAATGGCCTCTTAATTCCAATTAAATAGGAGATTTTGACCCAAACTAGACTCGATTTGACCAGGTCAAAGCTTGACTTGGTCAAATCAGTCAAGCCAATTAAAGGGGATGAGGATCGAGCCATGGAACCCATTAAATTAATTTAAAATTAACTTTAGGCTTAAAGGGTCCAAATCGGTCAACCATGGTTGACTTGGTCAAACAGGTTGACCCAGGGTCCAAGCTCGAGCTCGACAGACTCGACTCGACCCACCGAACCCAATGGGGAGGGCCACAGGGTCTGACTTGGTCAATTTGACCAAGTCAACTCTTTAGGCCCGGGTCTGGGCAAAATCGAGGTCAACAAGCTTCTATATTTAGATCATCAGTTTTGAGAAGAAGAGTTACATAACCCAAAGCCATAATGCCCTTTTAATTGAAGCATTATAAAATGATCTTATTTGAGCTAAGCTTGTGGGTATCAAACTTCAGATAGGTAAGAGTATTTAAGTCATATTATTGACCAATGCATCTAAATCAACAAGCACACTAGAGATCAGTCAAATTCATTAAGACGTGAAGGGGAAGATCATGTTTGATAGTTCCTAGAAAAAATTCTTCATTAAAAAATGTAACCCAAAAACTTCCTAGAACTAAAGAGCCTCATCAGTAGACATTATTGTTAACTAGGCCATAAAAGTTTTAGAATTGAGTAAAGTCTTGACTAAGGCTTCCCCCATCTCCTTATAAAGAATAAGGACATCATACATGTTCAATTTGTAGGCGTCTTACTAAGATGGTTGAGAAAATTATAATAACCTTGAGAACCCCACCATTAGTGGTATCTTGAGTAGGTGTATGTTGTACTGGAAGCAAAGATTATGAATTTGTAATGACTTATTTCCCTTATTTTAGGTTTCATTCTAGGCAGTAGGGCTTTGTCACTAGAATGGTTGACTTCCATAAGCTTCTCAAATATAAAGATTAGAGTGATGTTTACCTAAGCCTTAATAATGCTCAATTTATGTTCCACCAAACTTTCAAATTTTGACAAATGAACCTCTAAACTAACAGGCGTACCCTAAAATTAAAGCAGAGCCTCACTATTAGAAGCATATTCAAGAGATTTAGCCTTCCACTGGCTTTAAAGATGAAGTTATTCCCAAGTTATCCTCAAGAATTAGCTAATCAAGTTTGTTAGGTATTCTCTGAGCTTCCTTTGGCACCTGCTATGATGATTGATAAATTTTATTAAGATTTTTTTTTCAATGATGAGAAAAGGAAATTCCCCATCCATCATCAAATTTAGAGAGATTTGATCTTTGGCTATAATCTACCAAATATTCCTTGGGAATCACCAATAATTTCTTTCTAACCAATCATTGAATGTGAAGTAATCTTCTATCTTGAGCCCAAGCATACAAGTGGCTTGTCAACTTCCTAGGCTCTAGTAACTTGAAATCTACTTTCTTCGTTAGATTTTTGAAAATGTTTCTAACTATTACTCTTTTGAAAGATATGTCTAGTTCATTTTTTCTTTAAAAGGAGCTAGAAATTCTTTCCTTGATGTTGCCTGTTATTGCTGTTGTTGATAGTGCTAAGGATGATATTTCTCAACTTGAATCATTCTTGTAGATTATGCCTTTCATATTTTCAAAAACTTGGCTTTAGACTGCCTAAAACAATTTGAACACTTTTGAATAATTTATTGTAACAAGCTATTAAAAATCATTTTTTTCTTTTAAGGATTCTCTTTCAATATTTAGTCAAATGGTTGGATTACTGAGCTAGCTATCAGTTAAACATCTTTGTGTTGAGCAGAGAAAAGAGGGTGAAACTTGTTACCACCAAGAAGTGGAGAGGTTTGGGGCACTTGCCTCCCTAGCAACAACCATGTCCATCTCATTTGCCCTAATCCTTTCCTTTTCCATTCTTCACCTGATGTGGTCTTTTTTATTACACATTTGCATCTTGGTTATAAGCACGAATACAAAAGAAGAACCAATTTCAAAAGTACTACTTGTCAAAAGGAGCCAGAATATAAAAAAATGATATTTTTCTTCATCCTTTGTTCTCTAAAATATACTTAGAGAGTCTAGCCTTAGAGAAAATAGATGGCCTAAGGACTTGAGTGGTAGTTGAAGTTTTACTCCACATAATAAACTCTAGGATGAGATCATTTTGCACAACTTTAGATGGCTTAGTTATAGTGAAGACCAAGTCATTTATGGCCATTGTCAGATTTTTGAATTCCATCCCAAATTTTTTTATATTGCTATTAGTAAGCTGAGATTGATCAAGAACAAGGTTTAGATCATTAGAGAAAGTGAAGAGCAACTTTTCTTAGATTGCAAAAATTCTGAAGTCAAACTTTCTGAATAGATTTTTTTATTTTGAATTTTGAATCATATCCTAAAATATATATTAAACTACAAAAATATATGATTGCAATATAATGGTAAGATTGGAAAAGATTTTAGAAAAAAATTTTATTTAAATTTTAAAATTTAGAAGTTTGATTGTGATTTTGAAAACCAAATTGTAAACTTCAATATTGACAAAAGTTTAAAATCTCAAAATATTTTAGTGATTTTAGATTTTGATGTTTTGGTGGGAAGATTTTAAATTTATGAAGATTTGAATTTTGAAGGTAACTTAGATTTAGAAAGACTTCACTTTAGATAGAATTTTGAGTTTGATTGAGTTTAAGTGAATTTAGAACCTTTCCCACAAAATTCTAGATTTGCTAGGAGGTTAAAAAATTATGGATTCTCAAAATTTTAAAATCTCACTTATAAAAATTTTATTTAATAAGTTGTTTAAAAAAAATGGAAACTTTTTGTGGATTTTAAAATCCTACTCACCTAATTAAGGATTAATGGTGGTTTCCAAAATTTAGGATGTTGAACACACTAGTCCGAGGCAATGTTCGTGAGGCGTAAGCCTCATGCCAGTAAGGCGAGGCGGGCCTCAATGCAGGCCTCAACCAAGTTGAGGCGTAAGCCTCATAAAAAAACTCAAGGCGTAAGCATCGAGGCGTTTTTTATTGGAATTGCGCAAAGGCGGGCCTCAAGGCGAGCCTCATATTGCGCAATTTTAAACCATGGTCCGAGGAAGAAATGGACAAGGAAGTCATTCGAAGAACAATAATCTTAGCCCATGAAGAATGTAGGCATATTATTGATATATAAAATATAAATCACAACTAAAGATAGAGTGAGGAACCCTCATTGAAATCACTAAAAATTTTGTGGGGAAATTAAACTATGGATATAACTTTTTTTTTTAATAATCAAATACAACATAGAGAATAATATATCTTCTTTAGGAGGATTACCCAAAAGAACTTAGTGAGAGGTATACCAAAACTAGACTTTACTAAGGACCACCTTTGTTATGCATGTCAATTAGGAAAACAAGTGAAGTTCTCTTTTCAGTCCAATAAGGATCTTAGAACTGGTAAACCATTGCAGACTTTGCATATGGATCTTTTTGGATTAGTTGGAACTGTAAGTCTAGAAGGGAAGGTATACGGTTTTGTGATTGTGGATGATTACTCAAAATTCACATATGTTAGATTTCTATTTCATAGGAGTGAATCATTTGAGGAATTTAGAAATTTTTTGATTTGTATTCAAAGAAATATTGGGTGTGAAATTATTTCTATACAAAGTGATCATGAAGGAGAATTTAAAAATGAGAGATTTGAGAGATTTTGTAAGGAGAAAGAAATTGATCACAACTTTTCTGCGCCTAGAACCTCTCAGTAGAATGGGGTAGTCGAAAGAAAAAATAGAACATTAATAAAAGCCGCCCAAGCAATATTGGCAGAATACTTACTTCCAAAATATTTTTGGGCTGAGGAGGTTAGTACTGCATGTTATGTTCTGCATAGGGTGAATGTGAGATCTAAATTAAATAAAACACCTTATAAGTTGTTAAAAGGAAGAACACCTAATTTATCTCATTTGCATGTTTTTGGTTGCAAGGTGTTCATTCATAACAATGAAAAATCTGCCTTAGAAAAATTTGATCCAAAATCAGATGAAGGGATTTTTGTTGGATACTCAAGTATTGGAAAATCTTATAGAGTATTCAATAGAAAAACTTTGGTAATTGAAGAGACCACACATGTTGTATTTGATGAGTCTGAAAATTTGGAAGAGCTAAATGTTATTGAAGATGAGATAGAGGTTAACTCCCAAAAGATTGATAAAAATGAATTTAATAGAAATGATATTCTGTAACGATTAAACTAAAAATAGTGTATTACGAAAATATCTATATTCATAGAGATTTTTTCCTATGTCATTTGAGTAAGATATGATTTATTTTATTATGAGTTTTATGTTTCCCATGAAGGCAAGCTCTTATATTTGATTACGTCAAAAGAGAAGTGATATCTTAGAATACTTTCAAGTAAAATAGCAATAAATATTTTTAAGACATCAAAGTTTAGACAGAGGACGTTCTTTTCAAATGGGTTTAAATTTGATTCGTTCTTTTTAGAGGCCAAATAATGAACGGTGGGGAGTGCTGGATTCTTAAAAGTTTAAAAGTGCTCCAAACTATCATATGCCGGGCTTTAAAGTTTTGAAAATCATATTTACTATTTGAGTTATTCATTTTATTAGAAGTTTGGGGCTTATATTTTATCAACACAAGATTGAGAAAATGCATAATCGTGAGGGCTCATCATATAGCAAATTAGACTATGACCCTAAAATTTATATGAGCACTTCTGAGTAGTAACTTGAACTTAAGTTCAAGGAAAATGTAACAAGACTTCCAACTTTCAGTTCACAATGGGTTTTTAAAATGCCTGATTCTACTAGACTTTACAATTGATTAGTTGTGTGAATGAATTTGTCACAAAATTATTCAAGGGTCACTAAGGGGTTGGTTGGGTTCAGTTGGACCAATTAAGGCTAATCAATCTAACTAAATGATTAATGAATTTTATTCACCTATAGGGAGGTCTTCTAAAGCATTTGAGATTATTCATTACAATCACATTGGTCAATTGAATCAAAGGGATTAATTTTAGGAAGGCAAATGGGTTGGCTTTAGTCTTGTTAGGTTAAGAGGTCTAATTGGAATCTAACTTATTATTTAGGTCATCTATACTTAATGGTATACACCTATTAGAATGAGTTTGGTTTAATGATAAGATCATTATTTGAGAAACAATAAATGGTCCTATAAGGTTTATGGTACATTAGAATGTTTTATGTTAGCTTGATCATGGGTTACAATGCTCATATACCTAGTAAAATTATCATAACAACTCACATTAGCTAATTAATTAAGATGGAAAAATGCTACTTCAACCACTAATTGTATATACAAGGACCAAACAAGATTAATATGAGAGAGGTTAGCTTTGATGAGAGATAGAGCTTTTGATTGAAGGTTTTCCTCCTACAATTCTTTATAGTCCAAGGAAAATCCTATAGCCATTCTTGGGTATCTTCCAATCTTACATAGTCTAAGGTTATGGATATAATTTCTAACTTATTAAGCTAAGAAAGGATCCTACAAGATGATCTAGGATTACTGGAATAGAAATTAGAAAGGAAGAATGCTTGGAAACTTCTAGGAGAAAGTTAGGAATCCAAGAAGAAGGTTGAAATATC
>NW_021583061.1:0-245 GCF_001605985.2 Dendrobium catenatum
TTAGGTCAATTAAATCTAAGCATCAATATATCAACATTACGTCAAATAGTTAGGATAAAGTTAATCATTGTGAAGACGATCAAATAAAAATGCTACCTTGCAAACCTGATTAATTTTATAAAATGAGCAAAAATAAATAATTATAGAATTTACACAATTATTATATAAAATTAATATCTAAAACTTTCCACTAAGATAATTAATAAATTTTATTATCTATAAAAATAAAATTAATAATTTTATCT
>NW_021583062.1:0-652 GCF_001605985.2 Dendrobium catenatum
ATGATTTTTCGTTTCGTATGTTTGTTGATTCTTGCTGTTTCTTCTCGGGATTTGGCAGATTTACTGTTTGATTTGCTGCTTCGTGAGGCTTTGGGCTATGATGTGGTTGGGGCTCGCATCCTGGTCCTTCTTTGCTGGTGGTATTCGCTTTCTGGAGGTTCCGTGCGGGACTCACTGGACGCTGAAAGCTTTGTCTTTGTTCTGAGCTCGCTTTTATTTTCTAATTCTCTCTGCTGTTTTTTTTTTATCTGCTAGCTTTTCTTTTTATGCTGATGTAACCTTTATTTTTGTGTTATTAATATATTTCCTATTTAAAAAAAAAAAGTGTTAATGGAACATTTTTTAATCAACAGTATTGAGGGTCATTGCTTGTAGTAGTGAATCAAGAATCCAACACACTTATAATTAATTAATGTAACATTTATTGTAGTTAACACGAGAAATAATATTTTAATAACGCGTTTATTTCTAGACTAAGGGGTTAATAGGCACAATGAAAGACTCAATAATCATCTATGATATATAGAACAATATTTCTCTTTTTTTATATATACATTATGGATATTGCACTCATCTTATCACAATGAATACTATGATGATGCTTAAAATTGATATTTATCCTAAAGAATAATACTTGACTTCTAAGGCATTG
>NW_021583063.1:0-215 GCF_001605985.2 Dendrobium catenatum
AACTCTAACTAAATTTTCCTTAAACCTTTCAACCAATTGAACCTTAAACAACTTTAACAAATGATCCTATTTAGGACATATCAAAACCACACGACCTACCTCACACACTGTAGATGGTTTGCTAGACAACCAACTCTAATTTTGGGCTAGGCCGGTGTTTACTTTTTCGTTGTGTGCTGAGTTTTTGAGTTTTCACTGCATGCTGTTTGCTAGCC
>NW_021583064.1:0-258 GCF_001605985.2 Dendrobium catenatum
GAGCTCAACCCGACTTGACTCGAAAGCTTATCAAGTTACTCGATATAATTATATATATTATATTTATAATTTTATTTATATATATAATAATACGCATCACATGCGTTGGTGCTTCTCAAATGAGCTCGATCTCGAGCTCGAGTTTTTCAAATGAGCTTGAGCTTTTGAGTCGAGCTCGAGCTTGATATTTTCTAAACTAGTTAATCTCGAGCCCACTAATTGAGCTCGAGCTCATTAAGGATTAAACGAGCCAGGCTT
>NW_021583065.1:0-297 GCF_001605985.2 Dendrobium catenatum
GATTTAGGGGCCCTACTTGTCTAATAATTGAAATCAAGTCAATATAACTAAGTTTATAATAAAATATTTTCCCAAAACTTATGTTGACCAGCCTAAAATAAAGTCAAATTATATTTATTACAAGAATATGAATTTTAACCGCTGCACCTAATCGCCCCAATTCATATTATGAGAAAAGTTTATTTTTTTTGTTTTTTATTAAAGACTATTTTAATTTGAAATTTAAGAGATATTCACTTTAAATTAGTATTAAATAAATAGACTAATTAATTACTCTAGGGTGAGCTACTTCATTAG
>NW_021583066.1:0-224 GCF_001605985.2 Dendrobium catenatum
CTTAAAAAGTTAAATTTACTAAAAAAAAAATCTTCAAAATTAATCTACCAATCTCCCACCAAGCAATCACACTTTGCATGCAATAAGTAGTTATCATCATCTATCATTGCCACAGGTGACCAACATTAATGCCTTGCTTCCATCCATTTAAAAAAAAATCATAATGGTCCAAAAATATTCTATAATAATAATAATAATAATATCAAATAAAAATATATTTCTTT
>NW_021583067.1:0-452 GCF_001605985.2 Dendrobium catenatum
GGAAATGTTTGAACAAATTAGAATCAAACTTCCTGGTGTTTTAAAGTCTCTTTTCGATTCTATAATTAAGAAGAGAACAGTTCGGGTGCCCACAAACACCGGAAATAGCAAATCCACTACGCTGAAAAGACTAAAAGGAGTTCTTTCCAAATCAGCAGTCTTTGACTCCAAAATTCAAAAAAAAATCCTTCCCCGGTGAATGAGAAAGGGGGGAGTCAATATCAAGACTAGAACGCCACCGGATCTGCAACACTCATGCAAGCAGACAGAAGGCGTCCACAAATTATAACTCCACGCCACCGGACCCGCAATATCCATGCAAGCGGGCAGAAGGCGTTTACAAAATGATTCAAAATACCCCAGCATGTGCACCGTAATTTGTATACACGTAGGTACACTAAAAGGGGGAAAAAGCAATCAAAAGGGCCCCCGGCGAGCGTGTTATTGGTACA
>NW_021583068.1:0-3525 GCF_001605985.2 Dendrobium catenatum
GATTTGAGTAAAGTCACCAATGACATCAACTTTAATCAGATCTTTCCAAAAAATCCAAATCTTATTAGCCACATTCAAAATAACATAATTAAAGCCCAAAAAATGAGAAGTACTAAGTAACCTAGAAGAAGAAATAAAAGGCTTAAGCAATACCAAAATAGAAATATTATAAATATGACATAAATTCTTCACACGAATTCTAGAAGAAAGACAACCATCCCCCCTCATATTCTAAATAATAGAGTTAAACATAATAAAATGAAATTAATGGGAAGTATTTGAGTGAGTATTTTTGGGAGATTGCAATTTAAACTGTTATTTTGTTCCAACCTCTTTTACTAAGAACCTTCCAAAAACTAGTGTCCATAGCATCCTTAGGAAAACATTTAGCAGCTAGACCCATATCTTCAGTATCAGTAAAAGCATCACTATTATAACAAGAAGTTGAAGGATTCTTACTATGAAGGTCCACATTCAAAATATGTTGAGGACATTCATCCTCCATAAATATACCATCATCCTCCATAATACCTTTACCTTCTCCCAAAGAAGGGCAAGCCCCCACAAAGTCCACTTCACCTTCCTCCAAGTGGTTATCATTTCTCTCATCAACTATAGGAGACACTTGAGCGGCTATATTAACATTTCTTTCCTTTTCTTGAACAAAGGAGATAATCTTAGAAAGAGAATTACCATTCAATTCAAATAAATTTTTATTAGTCATGCAAAGATTGTTGGACTCAACATTAGCATGATTTTGAGTATCAATATTAGGTAAAGTTTTAGTCACAATATTATCACATTCAACAAAAGAATTAGATGAAATTTTAACACCAACTTCCTGATCATGATTCAAAATAACAGTGTTGTTAATAATAGGTTGAATCTCTTCCACCACTAAAGGAAACGACTCCTCACCAAGTTTTGATGGATTAGAGGTATTATCCTCTACAAGCATCATATTAGGATTAGTAGCTCCCTGATGAAAAACATTGCCAACCTCTCCATTTGTTTGTTTCAAGTTTTCTTTTCCTTTATGAAGATTAGGATGCTTCCTAAAATAATCATTAACTGCATGACCGTGTATCTTGCAAAAAAGAAGAAAATATAGGTAAATACTCAAGCTCAACGTTTTGGAAATATCCCTTAACCTCTGATCCAATCTATATTTCATTAGAATTTCTCTTAGAAACATCAAATTCAACTACTACATGAGCTACAAAGGCCCTCAACACAAAAGCAGTGGCTTTGTCCGTCGGCAATGACCGACTAAAGATAGATCCCAAACCAAGGAGGATTTGATGATTAAAAAAATAGAGTCTCAAGTTACGAAAGGAAATCCAAACTGGAGCAATCGGAGACTCCTCCCTAACTTCAAAATCAGGAGTCCATTTAAGCAAATGCATTTGACAAGCCTGAATATAATAAGATCTCCTAGCAAATATGCAACTAGAATCAAGATCATTAGAAAGTTGGATAATAACATGTCGCTGATCAAGTAAAACAATATGAAACAATCCAGAAAGCTTAAGGTTTAAGAAAATTTTGCTTATAACATCAAGATTTGGTCACCTCAAAACAAATTTACCCAATAATGTCAAAGCATATAGAATAACCAATTAATCAACAACTGAGTCTTCGAACAAAAGGGCTGGATAACTTTTGAACCAAAAATGAACAAAGTTTAGTTTAGGAGAAGCGGATGAAGATCCAATGAAGATCGAGTTTTCCCCTTAAAAATCAAAGAGGAAGGAGGGTTTGATGACGATGGAGTAATCATCGCCCAAAGATAAACCCATGAAAAGGAAACTTAAAATAAGCAAAGGAACAATTGCAAAAATACCATAGGAAGAAAAATTGAGCAAAAAACTATAGGAAATCCAACCATGAAGTCACCAAATGATCACACGAAGAGGAACCCTAGAATCTCCCCTAAATCGCCTCAAAAGCCAGAGCCAAAGAGTTGTTGAAGTGTGTATACTAGGTTTATAAGGTTTCGTAAAATTGTGACATCATTACATGAAACCTTATGAGATGATCTTAGACATGTATACTAGATTTACTCAAATTGTGACACATTATATGTTTTAGGTAAATAATTTTTAAGCTTTGAAAAGGTCAATAAAATTTTATGTTGTCTACTTGATAAGTTTAATGATAAATCCATTGATATTTGTGAATAAAAAAATTTGAATGAATATTCTATTGATAATTTGATTGACTCGCTAATTGCCGACAAGAAAAGTTTGGGTCAAAAACTTTTGGATGCAGCTGAACTGGGAGTGCTTTAATCTAAAGATACGACGAAAAGTGGCCTAGTAGAGGATGAAAGTAACGAGTTTACAAGAAATTTTGAAAGCCTACTAAAGCACAAGCCAAAGCATCAACAAAAGTGGAATAAAAGTAAAAATGGTATGAATGTTAATATTTCTTCTAACAATATATGCTTTAGATGTAGGAAACTTGGACATATGAAAAATTGGTGCCCTAATTTGAAAACTCTTCCTACAAATGAAAAGGGTAAAGCTAAGCAAATTGTAAAAAGGGTAGATGATAAAAAGAAAAAAAATCTCCTAGGTAGACCTAGATTCTTAATCATCAAATGAGGAGCAAGGTAATGAAGTATAAAGTTTATTTTGTGTGTTTATGTATTCAGTTATTGCATGAATATATGTTCTTTGTTTTGTTTTGTTCATTTTAAATATGTTTGTGTTATTTTTTGTTGTTTTTTCATAATCATTCAATTTTATTTTTCTTCTATATTTTTATAATTTATTTTGGATATATGCACACAAATCACTATTAACATTATATTTTCTTAAGATAATCAATTCACTTCTCTCAATTTTTTTTTTTAAATTACCTTCTTTTTTTCTAAAAAAATAGTTAGTAGTGATTGACTTCCCTAATTCAGTTAAAGGAGGAAACATCGATGATTGTCTCTTTTCTTTTAACTCCTTTAGTGGTGTTTTTTTTTTTTTTGAAGTAAAATCTATTTCAAATTTAAAGTTGGACTTTAAAATTGAGATCTATTCTATCTTCTTATAGTAATTTATCTCATATGAAAAATATTCAAAGTCAATAAATCTCCTTCAGGTTTTCTTGATTAGGTTGTTGAATTTATCTTATGAATATGATTCTATTTTGGGGTTTACTCTTTCTTATATTAGAGAGTGGGTTTTTCTTCTCTTATATCTAAAAGATATCCTCACAACTGAGAGTTTTTAAGGGTTTTGAAAGGGACCTAGGTCGCAAAAAAGATTAGAGGTATAAATGAGCCCAAAAAAAAACTGAAAAGATGCACAATGATCACCAAAAAAATAAATTGAAAGATACACAAATGGTATAAAAAATTTAAACATGCACAAATGCACCAAACAACTGATAAAAGGCACAAAATGAGACCACAAGAATGTAAGCTTCCTTATCTTTCAAATCTTTAAATCTTATAAGAATTTATGTGCTACTTGATTTCTTTATATACTTGATTTTTGAAAATTATGATTTTGGTGTATCACTTTCTAA
>NW_021583069.1:0-255 GCF_001605985.2 Dendrobium catenatum
TAAAGCATGTAATGAGTTTACAATTTGAAAGAATCTGACATACATGTCTAAGATCGTTTCAAAAGGTTTCACGGAAAGTAATTCAAAATCATGCATTAACAAATTTAACTTGGATTGCTTGATTTCACTAGTGTATTCGTATATGGTGTGCAATTTATCCCAAACTTCCTTACCGGTAGTGCACGTTGATACAAACATGAAATCATCAGAATTTAAAGCACAGAAAATGCAGTTTAAATATTTTGCATTCAATTG
>NW_021583070.1:0-257 GCF_001605985.2 Dendrobium catenatum
GAAGTGGAGGAAGGGAGTAAAAATCCTTAAATTTGTGAGCTACAACAGCTTAAAAAAAAGAGATGTCTAAGAGGTTTGATGAGATGACATCCACCATGATAACTCTTACTACTCAGTTTTGGGGACCCCAAAAAGTCCTAAACAAAACAGTTAAGCCTTCTACCAGTACAAAGGAAGTAGAATCAACAAGTGCAGCTTCTTTGCCTTCAGTAGTGTGTGATCAGAAAGAACAACACTAGTGACTTGCTTACAGTTGT
>NW_021583071.1:0-311 GCF_001605985.2 Dendrobium catenatum
AAGTGCTTTCATCTTTTCCTTCATGAATAAGAGTGTTTCTTCCTTTCCACGAGAAGAATATTGAATTGCAAAATAAATTCATGATGAATCTTTGATTTGATCCATTGATTTTCATCCAATTTAAAAGCTCAATAATCGAATGGGAAACTGGAATACCAAATCCCCATTTTCTGAATTGTTCCATAATTTCTGTAATCTTGAAACATTTAATCAAGATATGCTATGTATTTTCTGGAGTATTGCATCCTCTCGGGCAAACATTATCTATATGGATTCTTCTATTATAGAGATATTGAGTTGTTGGTATTGCA
>NW_021583072.1:0-459 GCF_001605985.2 Dendrobium catenatum
TTTTATCTCGGTTGTGAATAATGTGAAGTCAATATTGATTTTGCACTATTTAGAAATCAATATAAAAATACATATAAGAAAGAATATACATATAATTTTTTTTAGTGTTAGAAATTGAAGATAAATTATTTTTAAATATGGCTTTATAGTATTTTAAAATAAAAAATAAATTTTTTAATTGGAGTTGCCCTCATAGCATCGAGCTGTAGAGTATTGCATTATAAATTTTTATTTTTTAATATTTCTCTAAACAAATTTTCTCTCAATAATTCATCCTGGGCCCATACACGTGCAATAATAGCAAGCTGATGTCGGCCATTACTATTTTTCCTACATAAAACGCCCCTTGATAATTCCTTGATTAGATGTTTTCTACAAAAATTAAAAACACCTAATCATTCTTTTTTAAATGGTGTAAAAAACTCTAACCTTGTTGGATCCGAAGCATGTCCTTATAAA
>NW_021583073.1:0-219 GCF_001605985.2 Dendrobium catenatum
ATTTCAATTTTATTTTTATTAAATTCAAAATTAGTCTTTTCTTTTTATTTGGTCCACAAGTTCAAGTCCAATATGTCCAAATTCTGTTCAAGTCCTTGTCTTTTTAAGACAAAATTGGTGACATCGCGCCGCGTGCCGAGATCCCCGAATAAATATTTAAAACTCCAGAATGTTAATTTAGCAAAATAATAATAATAAATACTTTTATATATTTATTTG
>NW_021583074.1:0-219 GCF_001605985.2 Dendrobium catenatum
AAAATAAATGTCAATAGTAGTCAATGTAAATAAAAACTGATAAACTGATGCTTTTGTGTCATAACAAACAAAATAAAGAAGAAGCTCAGTTTATTCTTATAGAATTTTATAAATATTCATTAAGTGATCCAACAAATTCATCCTTTGTACTTCAACAAAAAATTAAGTAAAAACTTTAGTAGGAATGAACATAATTTAAAAATATAGCAGCAAGAGAAC
>NW_021583075.1:0-299 GCF_001605985.2 Dendrobium catenatum
TTAGACCAAAGCTATTTTATCACCTTAATGTTATCTTTTCGTTTACATCAATAGAAGATTTTGCTTAACATTGCTCTCTAAAATTTACAAGTGTAAACTTCCTAAAGCAAGTCATTTTCGCATGGATTGTATCACATCATCTTGGTATCAGAGCATGGTAGGCATGCATGACATGTTAGAAAAACATCCTAGGGTCTAACCTTGTGTTATAGATTAATTTTTGCATGCATATCATCGCATATATAAGCTTATTTACTGTTTGTCACTGCTGTATTTACAATTCCTGCACGCATTTAGTG
>NW_021583076.1:0-296 GCF_001605985.2 Dendrobium catenatum
ATGTAAAGCATGCAAATAACAACTATCTTAACAATCTCCCCTTTTTTGATGATGACAAAATAATTATTATTTGTATGATTTCAATTTTAAACAAATCTCCTAAACTCCCCCTGAATTGATTTATATATGAAAATAATGAGGCATTTTGAACCATAGAACACAATTTTTTTTTCAAAAATTTTAATAACAAACTACAAAAAAAAAAAATTACAAGACCACAAACAACAAGACCACAAATAAAACATAAAAACACAATAAATTCTCCCCCTTTTTGACAACAACAAAAAGTGAAGAAG
>NW_021583077.1:0-276 GCF_001605985.2 Dendrobium catenatum
AGGGAGAGGAGTTCCGCCACCTTCCCTCTCGCTTTCTTGCCTTTCTCCCGCTCTCTTCGCTCGCCTGGGATGGAACCAAAAAACAGGGGAGCCGAATGCTCCCCCGGGACGGGAAAAAAACCAAAAACCGGGGAGCTCAATGCTCCCCCTTTCTCCTTTCGTGCCCTTAGAGGAGCACATCCAGCCAAAAAATGCCGCCCAAGTGAACCAATGCGGCCTCTCGTGTGTGAACCGAAAGATTTAGGGCAGAATTCAAGATGAAATCTGAGCCATTGA
>NW_021583078.1:0-271 GCF_001605985.2 Dendrobium catenatum
TCCAGCACATACTGTCAAAAGCCTGGGCCATGTCAAGTTTGATCGCCATTAAGCCTTTCTTATTTTTTGAGATCCTGAATTTATTAAAAATTTCAAGAGCCAAGAGGCAGTGATCTGACATAGATCTACTCGGAACATAAGCAACTTGCTCCTCAGTGATGAGTTTAGGAATAAAGATTTTAAGTCTATTAACTATCATAAAAGTAGCAATTTTGTAGATAGTTTGACAAAGATTTATAGGACGAAAATTGGAGGGAGTTACCGGATTATT
>NW_021583079.1:0-335 GCF_001605985.2 Dendrobium catenatum
TATACTAAAATATTGTTTTAGAAAGCAGTAAGAAAATTCTCCTAAACAAAACCAAAGTTTCTTTATGTTGATAATTAAGTTGGCAGTACAAATTATATGAAATTATCTACTTTATCTCTCCTTTTAATATTTGAACTTTTTTTTTTTTTTGAGATTTATGGAGTGGGTTAATTGGTGCAATGCTTTTTCTCTATCTTGCTCTTACATTTATATTTATCTAAATAAAATTATTTTAAAAGGTATAGTAATTTGAGTGGAGGAATATGCAGGGGCGGATCCAGCTTCTTTTTTCAGGGTGGGCAAATTTTTTTTTTTTGGGGGATGGACAAAGATGC
>NW_021583080.1:0-295 GCF_001605985.2 Dendrobium catenatum
CTATTTATCTTATGCTTGATTTTCATACTTTAATATGAATAAATTTTAAAATCTTAATTAAATCTTAATTAATGGCTAATCCTACTAAATATTTAATTGACATTCAACTAATTAGTTAATCAATTCAACATCTTAGAGAAATTTATTATAAATTAAAAAATAAATGATCTTAATTGATTAAAAACTATTTCAATATTTTTTTAATCAATTATGTTAGGTCTACTTACCATACTTAAACAAACATTGGTTCAAAAATTGTTCGTAGAAATATACTAAAATTTTACTGGAGAAATGA
>NW_021583081.1:0-305 GCF_001605985.2 Dendrobium catenatum
CCCGCCACTCTCACCTTCTCCCTTCTTCTTTGATTTTACAAAGCTCTCTCTCTCTCGCAACGCCACGTATCTCATCTCTTCCCCTTGAAGAATTCTCTACGTCAAGCATGTATGGCGGATCCCGAGTTTGAATGGGGTCTTGTATTCAACGCCGGCGGAAGCATCAACATCCTACGATCCCCGTGCTTTGACATGGGATTTGAAGACGAGACCACCGTAGAGGAATATTTGGACCGAGTCGTCCTGATCCTTGCTAGCATCTTCGACTGACGATTCTCAAGCCACAAGTGGAGCCTCGTAAGCCA
>NW_021583082.1:0-311 GCF_001605985.2 Dendrobium catenatum
TCAAGCAGATAGATGATTTCTTTACCATTGATTCTTCGTCCTTATTATTCTCCTTTGATTATAACTTTGATATTTGATATGAATTTCAGATGTTTGTTGAATTCCCTTCTCCTCGCATCATATTAGATATGTGCTTTGGATGATCGTTGAATTCCATCTAGCTCTTTATGAGCTTGTTTCAATTCTACTCATGTGAGCATGAGATTTCCTTCTTCTATTCTGCCACTTTGGTTGGGCAGATAGTTGAGCTGCTTTCTTTGATTATCTCTCATTGTTGATCTTGTCCTGTTGGTTGACCTTAAGGTTGTATC
>NW_021583083.1:0-936 GCF_001605985.2 Dendrobium catenatum
AAAGATATTTTTTCTTAAACCAAGTGATGGATGGATTTTTTTTCTCATATACAATTAATACTTTAAGTTAGGTCATTGATTTCAAAAGACGATTCTACCCTAAAAAAATATCTGAGCTAAGGGTAACCATGACCGGATATTCTACTATTCTATGGATTGTTGAGATTGTTAACTCATTAACCCACAAGTTTTTAAATCAATAACATGGAATACTACATCATTTTCATGCCTTGTTTAAAAAAAAATTTAGTTTGCTATTTTTTTTCTTCTTGCTTCTTCCTCCTCCTTTTTGATATATCAAAAGGGGGAGAAGTTTTTGTGATGTTTTTACACTTATCGATCCCGAAATTTTACTGCTAACTATCTTCGTAGTGTTTTTCCACCATTAAAAAGGGGGAGATTATTGCAAATCTATTTTCATGACTTATGTTTTGATGATTGACAAACACTATTGATTCTCTTGGACTGCCTGTTACTTCTAAGTTTTCAGGAATCGAAGATCGGATGAATAAACGAAGCCAGTTCAAGATTGCGTAGGTTTAGGGTTGAGTCAGTCTGTACTGTGTTTTTTCTCTTCTTGAGTCTATTTGTAATTTTCAAAGAGACTGATGCTAAGTAACCCTACACATACATACTTGAGAGACTTAGAATTTTTGTTTTTACTCATATCGGCCAGGACGATATTTACATAGTCCTGGATGATCTCACTTAAAACAGAAAATCTAAATAAGGATTCTTAATTAAGGCAGCCTTCATTAACAGCTCGTCCTAGACGATACGTGTATCGGCCAGGACGATAAGCTCAAAACAGAAAGAAATTTTCGCCATAGATAATTAAGGTATTCTATATTTTTTAATAATCGGCCAGGACGACCTTTGATCGGCCTGGACGATATTCACAAATTATGCCTTAATTGATCAGGAAATCAGGGGAGT
>NW_021583084.1:0-235 GCF_001605985.2 Dendrobium catenatum
CCTCCTCACACCAGGACTCTCGACAGTTTACCTCAGAGCCCGCAGGTTTTGACAAAGCTTATGCTTGGCTTCCATTTTCTCATCCAATCACTCTCTAGCAAGCTCCTAACCGCCACCAGTAAGAGCTTCAAGATCTTTCACCAGTAATAGCAATTTATTTTATCCTTTCCATCTCTACACTAAAAGCCAAAAAAAAAGTACAAAAGCAACACTGATCACCTCTACATGCACTCCT
>NW_021583085.1:0-1317 GCF_001605985.2 Dendrobium catenatum
ATTACTGTGGTTGGACGGGCCAGCGCATCAATTGTGCGAAGTCGGCAATCTTATTTAGCAAGAGGTGCCCCCTATGGAAGCAGCGTCGCATTGCTCGGGATATTGACTTCCGCCGGGTTCAGTCTCTCGAGTATCTTGGCATTCAGTTGGTTATGAGGAAGCTTACTAAGGCGGATTTTACTAAGGTGGTGCGCTCGGTCTCTGACAAGATCAATGTATGGGGGCGCCGTCACCTCTCGTTGGCCGGTAGAGCCACCCTTATTCGGACCTCTTTGCTGGCGACTCCTATGTACCTCATGACGCATACGGCGGTCCCTATGGGTACCTTGAACGCCATTGAAAGAATGGCTAGGCAATTCCTGTGGCAAAAGGATCCGAGCAAGCGAGGCTTGCACTATGTCTCGTGGCGTGAACTTTGCTGCCCTCTCACGGCTGGGGGCCTGGGCTTCCACGCATCCGCCATTTGGCAAAGCCCCTTGCGGGCCAGGCTTGCGTGGGATGTACTGCACAACAATGATTCCCTTCTCGGTAGGACTATTGCCGCTAAGTACGGGCTGGAACTATGGAGTACCCCGGCGGGACGTAGTGCCTCCGTTACTTGGAAGATCATAAAGGATGGGGCTATGGCTTTGCGCCCCATCATCCGCTGGAGCATTGGGGACGGCAACCGTATTGATGCCCTTAACGATACTTGGATTGCGGATCGCAGCCTTGCTTGGTGGCCGTCGTTTTTCTCGGTTGCCGCCATTGAGGGCCGGGTGGTCGCTGATTTTCTGGATGACAATTTGGATTGGCACCGTGACCTCATCCTTCTCTCTTTTGGCCCGCTGCTCGCTGAAAGAGTCTTTGCAATCCCAACTCGGGTGGGCGGGGGAAGGGATAGGCCGGAACTTCTTAACTTGCCGCTGGGTACTACTATTACTGCACAGGCTTATAAAAGGAATTTCCCTCTTGATCAGTACCAATTTTACTGGCTTCGGAACTTTAAGCTCCACCCGAGAGAACACATGTTTTGGTGGAGAATTCTGCGTGGGGCCATCCCCACGAACGAGTGGCTTGCTCGTCGTGGGCTGCAGGATGAGGGAGATTGCCCGTGGAATTGCAACCAGCTGGAAACGATTGAGCACCTCACGGTTAGCTGCAGTTTGCTGAGGGAGGTCATACGGGTGCTGGGCAGTTGGGGCACGGTTTTGCCGGTCTTTGATTCGTGGGGTGATATGCTGGGCGGCCTTGCTCATGCGGCCGAGCACAACCCGAGTGGGGGCCGGTTGTACTGTTATGTGGTTTACCAAGTGTGGCGTGCCCGGAATGACAAAA
>NW_021583086.1:0-277 GCF_001605985.2 Dendrobium catenatum
CTTTCAAAAGCAAATGAGGAATCCTTTCCTCGATTTGATTATGCAAAAATCACTCCTTCTCGCATTCTGATTCAAAGTGAGATAAACTTCAAGGTAATGCACCTTTTTGCTTCCACTCAATTTGGATTTATCTTATGAGTTTCAACTCCGAACACTCTTCTTTCAGTTCTTATGTGTTTAAACAAAATGTTGAAATCACTAAGCATGACTTAGGTGCTTTTCTCAACTTAAGAACTTAAAGTTTTAGAGCCCATACCCTTATGAACGATAACACCTT
>NW_021583087.1:0-310 GCF_001605985.2 Dendrobium catenatum
CCTCGGATAGGCATGGACGGTTGGATGTCCGCATCATTAATTTCAAATACAAATCAATCCCTAAATTAACCCAACCAAATTAGGAAATCCCAAAAGGGGTGGAGAGGATGGTTCGGCCGGCGGCTAATGGGGTGGAGCCGGCGGCATGGGTTCGGGTATGGAGGGATTACGGGTGGAGGTGAAAATCCGGCGGCCAAAACGGAGATGAGGAGAAGGAAGAAAATGAAGATAACGATGAGGAGCAAAAAGAAAGAACAAACAAAAAACAAGAGGCAAAATATTAAAGATACAACCGCGAGCCCGGACACAT
>NW_021583088.1:0-260 GCF_001605985.2 Dendrobium catenatum
TAGAATGCTCAATCCTATTACTAGTTGATTTTGGTTTTGGTTTAACAATTTCCAAAATAGGCAATGGGTATACCTAGACAAATAAAAAATTGACAATCACATGAAAGAAAGAAATTGAATCAAAAGTGAACCGCCTGATTAGTCTTGACATCAGAGAATGACATTAACATCCTGAAAGTGGTTATGACTAGGAGGTTCAAGATCAAGCTATAATTTAGTTCAACAAATATCCAAATCAAGTCCTCCTCTAGCTTTAGAAA
>NW_021583089.1:0-406 GCF_001605985.2 Dendrobium catenatum
GTTGTAAAATTTCAAAAATAACAAGAAAAATTAGAACAGCTGTTTAGGGTTATTTTTATTGACAAAAAGATTTTCACAATTCACCCCCCCTCTTGTCGTTTAGTAATTTCAATTGGTATCAGAGCTTATTTTTTAAAAATAGTGTTTTAGAAAACCTTGAAAAAAAACGATCATGTCGAATTTTGGTAATCGTAACACTGTGGAGGGTTATTCAATAACGCGTCCACCACTTTTTGATAAAATTCCATTTGATTTCTGGAAAATTAGAATATCTACATTTTTGCAATCTATAGATTACCGCATGTGGATGTTAGTAAATAATGGATATGGTGCACTGTTTAAAATTGTTAATGGTTTGAAAACTCCTCTGCCTTTTAATGAATGGAGCAATGAGGATAGGGAGTTA
>NW_021583090.1:0-276 GCF_001605985.2 Dendrobium catenatum
TGAAAGTATGCAAAAAATAAATGTGTACATGAAAAAAGATAATTTAGATTACTATCATTATTATTATAAAAAAATCAAATCAAAATAAAACAAAAAACTTTGATCCCCACCATTCCTCCCATCCCATCACCCATGCTTATGCTTGTGCCATGTCATACCTGCTACGATAATGTGAGGGTCATTTAGTCCTCACTAAAAAGTAAAAACAATACATAAAATAACAATTAATATTAAAAAATAAAAATAAAAAGACCTAATCTGATTCGTCCCATTCAC
>NW_021583091.1:0-222 GCF_001605985.2 Dendrobium catenatum
TTTATCACCAGCCTTTAAGCCTCCCTCTTTAATGACAAGAGGGGATTCCAAACTCCGAAAAGGA
This sequence comes from Dendrobium catenatum, assembly GCF_001605985.2. Classification (NCBI taxonomy): domain Eukaryota; kingdom Viridiplantae; phylum Streptophyta; class Magnoliopsida; order Asparagales; family Orchidaceae; genus Dendrobium; species Dendrobium catenatum. The sequence goes on from NW_021583091.1 coordinate 65, forward strand.
GAGATTCGATTTAAGGAGACTCTACCTTTTGAATCCAACGTGAATGGAATCACGGTAGATAGCGAATTTTTGGTGTTCCGGTCATCATTGGATGACCGGCCACCTTCTTCCATCTCCAATAAATGCCACACGAATTCTTCAAGATCTTCTTCCAAATT
>NW_021583092.1:0-558 GCF_001605985.2 Dendrobium catenatum
GTAGGGACGTTGTACTTAAGGTTTTGGAGAATTGGGGTCGACATCTAGAAATTTTCCTAATTGGCCCCTTTGACTTATGTTGGGTGCTAAAATGCTAAACATATGCAATTAAAATTTTGACTCTTTTAATTTGTATCTAATGTAATGCATGCTGGCCGACAACTTCCAAATCAAGTATGCTTGAAATTTTAAAAACAAGCTTAGAAAATAATTTTTTAGAAGACTAGACTTCCCCAGGTCCGGAACCTCATCCTCATAAGTCAGACTATCCGGACTCTTCCCGCAGACGGGGAAGGGTCTAAAACAAGGAAAGAGTAATGCAGAAATATGCATGCGACCCCGAGGTCGATCCACGGCTAATTCCCTAGATTCATTATCTTTCTATGTTATTTTGACTCACTAAAATTTTAAACTTTTAAAGTTATGAGTATAAAACTTTCACACCCTCATGAGTCTCACGTATCCAGGCGAAAACAAAAGCGACAAACACTCGCCAAAAAAATAAGAAAAGCAGGCAATCATAAAGGAAATCAATTCATCACATCAAATGTTAACTAA
>NW_021583093.1:0-330 GCF_001605985.2 Dendrobium catenatum
GTGCTTTAAAAAAATTAAAATGCTAATTGGGCAAAAAAGACATCCGTTGAACGAGTGATTATGCCTATTTTATAATATACTTAGGGTTTAGGGTTTAGGGTTTAAGGTTTTAGTGTTTAGGGTTTAGGATTTAGGGTTTAGGGTTTTATGGTTTAGGGTTAGGGTTTGGGGTTTAGGGTTTAGGGTTTTAGGGGGTTTAGGGTTTCATAGGGTTTAGGGTTTTAGGGTTTAGGGTTTACGGTTTAGGGTTTAGGGTTTAGCGTTTAGGGTTTAGGGTTTAGGGTTTAGGATTTAGGGTTTCGGGTTTGGGGTTTCGGGTTTCGGGTTTGG
>NW_021583094.1:0-262 GCF_001605985.2 Dendrobium catenatum
CCCCCATCTGGAAACCTTGATTTGCCCCTTATCGAAGCCCTAGGAAGTTGCTCTTAATGAAAGAAACTCTCCTTTTTGAATTCCTCCCGTTAGATCTTCTTTCCCTTAGACTTTATCAAGAGAATCCCGGTCAAATCTTGGCTAGGGTTAGCAATCAGAACTGCCAGTGGAGTTTTGGATTACATCTCCATGAGCATCCTCATCATCTTCTCCAACCCACCAAATCAGCTCTCCATCCAATTTTCCAAAGCTGAATACCTTC
>NW_021583095.1:0-459 GCF_001605985.2 Dendrobium catenatum
TATTTCCTACAGAGTTTTTCCCTCTCTTGCTCTTCATGCTCACACAGGTTCTCAGTTTGTACCCCTAGTGTTTGCATTCTTGTAAAGTTGGTTGTCACTCACATACAAACTTAAATTCTACAATAGTTATTTAAGTTTCTTTTATCCTTAATTTTTGTGTGCATATGATAATTGCGTAATTCAGTGGTAAGTAAGTAATATATCAATACAAATAATTTATTTTCTTACCCACATCATTAAATTCAAGAATAGGGTTGGTGTAACTTATTCTATGGGAATTTTGAAATTTTTTTTCTTTCAATGATAATGTAGTTGATCATTAATATCACCTATGGGAGAATGGAAGTTTTGATAATTTTTTGGAAAAATGTTTTTTTTTTTCAAGGTGTTATTCCTTCTTCTCTCGAGCTCTTTTCATGTTCGATCAGCATTTTTCTATTGTTGACAACCAACTTATCT
>NW_021583096.1:0-278 GCF_001605985.2 Dendrobium catenatum
TGTATAGGCGAGGTTTCCAAGGCGATACGAACATCAAAGAAGAGATTAGGTGATTACCCGCTTCGTCCCAAGCGTCGGGACGCACGTCCTCCCACCACGCTAAGAAAAGCGTGTATAGGTGGTCGTTTTGTCTCGACAAGTGCGTTGAAACGGGTTCTCGGAGTTTTAGGGTTTAGAAATGATTATACCTTGGCGGTCGTCGGCACGAGGTAAGAGAGCATTAGGAGAGAGAGGCATTTTGCATTTAATTATTAATTATAATTAATTACAATTGATTA
>NW_021583097.1:0-646 GCF_001605985.2 Dendrobium catenatum
TGTATTATGAAAAATTAATATACTCTATGAAGATATGCTTGCAAATTACAAATTTCACCCCCATCCACAATGCAATTAATCATATGTTAATAAATAACAAAGGAACTAAGGTAAATAATTCACTTGTAACAAGATAAAATTTAACAAGTCAAAAGAGATATAATTTATCTTATCTTCTCAGTTAAAAGGCTACATAAGCTGCAATTAATGCTTTCTTGTACGATTGACACCAACAATACCAATAGTCTTGCCCTCAAGATCGTAAGCTCAATACATGATTGAAGCAAAATTCCATTCAAGTTTTTGGAGAGCCTATATGAGAGGTAAGATAAGAGAAAGTGAGGGATGAAGTCAAGGAGATATGGAACAGGATAGAGAATAAAGTACATACATAGCCAAAAGGGAGAGAGAAGATGAGAAAAGCGAAATGCCACCATCAAACCTAACGTAGATGTCGAAGGTGTTGTTAGATTGTTTTTGTAGAGGTGATCTTAGGAAAATAGCATGTGGAAGTAAATGTAGTCGAGCAGAGGAGGGAGTCACCATGGATTTATGTTGAAGAATAATGGAGTGATGCAGAGCGGATGAATTGCAATATCAGGTAATCACGATAGGAAATAAAATTAAGGCTTATGGCAGAGCAATG
>NW_021583098.1:0-1050 GCF_001605985.2 Dendrobium catenatum
CTTTCAATGGCTTCCGTTATTACGTCATTTTCACTGATGATTTTACTCGTTTTACCTGGCTGTATCTAATTCATACAAAAGACGAAGTGCTCACTAAATTTCAACATCTATTTAATCTTGTACTGAATAACTTTAATATAAAAATTCATGCGATACAGTCTGACGGAGGCGGTGAATACAATAGCACAGCATTTCAGAAGTTCTTGGATCATCACGGCATTACTCACCGCATGAGTTGTCCGCACACGCCGGAACAGAATGGCGTCGCCGAGCGAAAGAATCGTCATCTATTGGATCTCACTCGCACACTTATGCACGCTGCCAATCTTTCCCTACCTTTCTGGGCAGAGGCCGTTTCCACCGCAAATTACCTTGTAAACCGTCTGCCGTCATCCACTATTCAAAACCAAACACCCTACTACAGACTCTATGGACGTCAAGCCTCATATTCTCATCTCCGCCCTTTTGGATGTTTGTGCTTCCCATGGACAAAACCATACGCACCTCACAAACTTGCTCCAAGGTCTCAGGTTTGCATCTTTCTTGGTTACTCTAGCAATCACAAAGGTTACAGATGTTTTCAAATTGCAACGAACCGTATCTATATTTCGCGACACGTAGTGTTCTGCGAACACATATTCCCGTTTTCGTCCTCAGAAGTTCCAAAGACTACTGACCCTGTTCCCAGCTATATGCCTCCTTCTCTTCTTGTTCCTCCGTCAATAATTACAGGGTCAAAGTCAAATCAGCCTCAAGATATTCAGCCCCAAGCATCAGCATCCATCTCCTCTCAGCCACATCACGACACATTGAACGAAGTGGCTTCAGCCGTCCCAATACCATCAAACCAATACATCCGATGCAAACTCGCCTCAGATCTGGTATCACCAAACCAAAGCAGATCTTCAACTTATCAGCTATTACAATTGACAACAATACTCCCACCACGTACTCGGAGGCATCCAAACATAGTCATTGGCGGGAAGCCATGTCCACTGAATTTCTAGAATTACAAAATCAGGGAACATGGTCTCTCGTACCGTCACCGAC
>NW_021583099.1:0-240 GCF_001605985.2 Dendrobium catenatum
CTGATTTATGTGTTAAATCCTGAAAATTATTTAGTATGCTAAATGTTAAATCCTGTTAAATCATGAGAAATTGTTTGATAACATATATCAGGATTTATAGCGGTTAGGGATTTAAATTTAAATGAGATATTTATGAAATCAAGATCATTACATAAAACATAATAAAATAAATTTTAGTTCATATAAAATGACCGAAAATTCAATAAAAAGCAAATTACAAACTAACATTGACCGAAATAT
>NW_021583100.1:0-446 GCF_001605985.2 Dendrobium catenatum
ATAATAAGAAAAATTAAATATAATTTTGTATAGTAAAAAGTTTTTAAATTATTCTATGTTATTAAAAAAATGATGTATTTGATATGTGAGCTTCTTGTCAATGTAAAATTTAAGTAGAGATTAATTCATGCAGGTGCAATGTTAGTTGTGCATTACAAAAACTTATATGGTCTCATCTTAGTTGTACCTTTAAAAAAAAAAAAATGAAATTTATATTTATAGCATTGTTTTATTTTTCTTTTTTAACCTTATAAAAATAATGAAAGAAAAGCAGGAAACAGAGATGATACCTTTCAAGACTTGCTTGACTTTAAAGAACAATATTTAAAGATTATATGTAGGAAGATAATTAATACTTAGGCTTCATTTGTGATGGCTTTCTTGCTGCTTCTTAAAACAGATTTTTAGTACAATTTTTTTTTTAATTTTTGTTATTTTAAAAAGCA
>NW_021583101.1:0-498 GCF_001605985.2 Dendrobium catenatum
ATGCTCATGCAAATATTTTAGAATAAAAAAACAATGAAAATTGATTACTCACATGAAAAAGGGATGTAGGCACTAATGTCTCATAGGGTTCATTCAAAGTGACCACTCCCCCCACACCGAGCTGCTTTAGATGAGGAACATCTCCAGGGAAAGGAACAGCACCTAACAGCAAAAACTATATTAAAAAAGAGTTAGTATTGACCCTTACATGACATTGAGTGCATATATGTATCCACTCTATAACACCAATGATCTGTAGAAACTCTGCAACACAACAAAATTTATAAAAATGAAAAAAATGGGATACTAACAACAGAAACTCATCTCTGACTCAAAATATGTAAGAAGTTATGTACCAAAGCAAATGAACCAAGTAATACACAATGCAATAAATTCAGCAAAAAAAAAAAAAAGTGAAACCTAAGCCATATAGCAGGCATCTTAATCCAGAAAAAGGACTAATTAACCAATTCAAATGGTCTAGTAATAATAGTGTAT
>NW_021583102.1:0-205 GCF_001605985.2 Dendrobium catenatum
CCAACATCTTTGGAATCAATATAATGAAATAATTATTTTGATTATAAATTTACAAATTTAAATCTCATATGATTTTTTTAAATAATTTTAAAAAATTACATATTAAATAATATAACCATATTTTTAACATTTAATCAGGAAAAAAATTAAATTCATTATCTTAAAAACAAAACAAAAAAAGCATTTTAATGAAACATTTTTTTCT
>NW_021583103.1:0-349 GCF_001605985.2 Dendrobium catenatum
CCCATAATAGTGGAAATTGGACATCTTTTATTTTTTTGGGAGGTAAATAAAAAATTTTATTTTGGATTAAATCAATTTTATTATTATTTTTTATATTCAAATAACTTATTTTTTTAATTAATAGCTATCTATATATGTACTATAAATATCTACCTCAAAACTTATGTTAAAGTTCCATTACTTTGTTTAATGATTAATGCATTTAGCTCTCGCAAAATAGTTTTTATTTGTTTACATTCTCAAGAAGAAAATTATTGGGTAATAGTTAATAATACAACGAGCGTAATCTAAAAGCCAGGTCTGCTAAGGTGACAGGTAATAATTAATAATACAGACAAAGAAGCGAAGT
>NW_021583104.1:0-356 GCF_001605985.2 Dendrobium catenatum
AATAAAATAAAAAAAAATAAAAAAATAAAAAAATCTAGAAAATAATAAAATAAATACCCTACTAACCTATCTGGCATCTAATATTTTCTAATAGTTTTATTTAATTTCCTATAATCTATGCAATTCCTTTATCCTAAAATAACTCTAGTGGGAATAAGTTCATTGTGTTTATTTGTTATAAAATTCAATCCTCCTTTTTAGGAAAAAAATGAATAGGACAAACACAAAAACTATCTGAAATAGGAGAAATAATCCCAACATGCATCCATTTAAGAATCTCTTTTTAACATCTTTCATTGAAGGTTTAAGTCTTCTTTTAGGTTCAACTTTTGATATTGAATTAGCTTCCATTAAGA
>NW_021583105.1:0-1394 GCF_001605985.2 Dendrobium catenatum
ATAAAGTTGAAACTGAAGCATATACTAAAATTGAAAGTATTTAAGTAATTATTAAAATTAATTGAATTATAAGCAAATGCTTTATAGCAGAATCCCACCTTGGTATTCCATTGGTTATGACATAACAACACTTCGATAACAGAGTCCCACCTTTGTAGCTGAAAGGCTCTGGCATAACAACAATTTGATGAATGTCATCTTTACAGCTTACTGGCTCAGGAATAACAAAATTCTACTTTGATCGCTGACTAGCGGCGGCATAATATAATCCTACCTCCGTCGTCCACTAGTGTCGTCATAACATCACATCACATTTATTTTATATTTTTTAATGCATTTCATTAATTAAAATATAACCGAACTATATTAAAAAATATCAAAATATTCTAACGGTAGACAATAAAAATACTACTAAGAAAAATAAAAATTATAATTTCAAAATATAACAACACTTCGATAACAAAATCTCACTCGACAGCCCAATGGCTCCGGCATAACAACACATTGGTAATAAAATTAAACCTTGGCAGCTCACTGCCTCCGGCATAATAAAATCCTACTTCAATCACTCACAGACGCTTGCATAACAGAATCTCATCTCGACCGCTCATTGGCACTGACATCACATCACATTACATTTTGTCACATCACATCACATTTCTTTTATATTTTTCAATACTTTTCATTAATTAAAGAATAATTAGATTAAATAGAACGCCTCAACGATTGATAACAAAAATACTACAAAATATATATTCACTATTTCAAAATATAACCAAATCATTAGAGATTGTAAAGTATTATTCTGAAGCTTTGATTGAACTGAAGTATTACTTTTAGATGTCAACATAAATTTTTGAGTAAGAAAAAATTATTGCTTTTTTTTTAAATCACTCAGCAAAAATATTTTAGAATAAACTAAAAATATTCATAATCTCAATATCTATAACATATAAAAAGTTATGCTGTAATTTTTTTACAAAAATTAAGTTATTCTTATTTTTTATTACGAAAATATAAATTTGATTAAAAAAATATCAAAAACATTAAATTATTAAAAATTGAAATAGGTAAAATGTAACTTATCTAGAAACAAGTAAATTTCACAACTGGGTCGAGGGATAAAAATGGCACTACGACCTCCAAAACCCAGTTTTCTTCTCTCCTTCCCTCTCTTTTTCTTCACATTTCCCCTTATTCATCTTTGTCAAATGAATGGGGAGAAAAATGTTATTTAATACATTATGTGAGTGAGTTAAGATATTATATATATAGTATTATAATTAATTTTTAATATAAAATTCATAAAAATTCTTTTAGGGATTCAAAATTAAAAAAAAAAATATCTATAAAATAATCAACAACAACAACAACAACAACAACAACATCAAGCC
>NW_021583106.1:0-477 GCF_001605985.2 Dendrobium catenatum
AAAAAACCCTGAAGTAGATTTTTCATTTTTAGAAAAATTTAGAGTGTGTGTTGGATAAAAAAATATGAATAATAATAATAAAAATAAAAGAAAAAATGAAAATAAAGGAAAAACAAAAACCAAAAAAGAAGAGAAGAAAAAAAAAATAACCATTTTTAACCATTATCTCTTTTCTGGTCCGATTCTTCAGACACCATGTCTGCCCATGAGATTTTGTGTTTTTCATTATTTTCCCCTTAAACTTTTGCTTTGCATTTCCCTTTTCTTTTGTAGGAAGAATTCTTACATTAGGGCATGTATTCTTCATATGTCCAGGTTTCCTACATCAAAAGCAAATAGTGTTAGTGGAAATATGGACATCTTTACAACTTTTACCTTTCTTCCACTTTTGCTTATGCATTGGTGATCTTTGTGATTTGCTTGACAATCCATTGCTATCATCACCAACTAAGCTTCCTTTTTCCATATCTTCAGCTT
>NW_021583107.1:0-369 GCF_001605985.2 Dendrobium catenatum
ACAATAAATATATATAGTGTTTATTTTCTTTTACATAAAACAATAAAATAGAGCCTTAGTGCAATATTATTAAATAAATAGTTACAACTCACAACCTCGCCTAGTAGCAGGCCTTCTAAATTACTGTACGCACGTCATCCTTACAGGCCTTTGAAGCCCATGGACCGATCTTATTATGATTCCCTAACGATTATTAATTGTTTATGACCAAAAGACAAACATTTATGTGTTAAGTATTCGAAACTGCAATAAACATTTCTGATTTAAACCGTGTGAGTTTTATCAAAAACAGATTTCTATGCATGTGGAGAGATAGTAAAACAGCAGCAAAGGCAAGCAATTCATCCAACGGTTACTATAGATAATTGC
>NW_021583108.1:0-667 GCF_001605985.2 Dendrobium catenatum
AAGATGAAGCACTTGCACCCAAAGACATGTAAATGTGTAAGGTTTGGTATCCTACCCTTAAGGAGTTCATATGGAGTTTTATTCAGCTTCGATCTAATGTTTACTCTGTTTAAAACATAACAGGCTGTGTTGACTGCTTCTGCCCAAAAGTATCTAGGAAGGGTATACTCCGCTAACATTGCCCTAGCAGCTTCTACCAAAGTTCTATTCTTCCTTTCTGCTATACCATTTTGTTGGGGTGTTCTAGGGGCTGAGAAATTGTGTTCTATTCCTATCTCTTGACAGAATGACTCAAACCTATCATTTTGGAATTCTCCACCATGATCGCTATGGATTGTTGATATTTCACAACCTAATTTTCGTTGAATCCATGTGGAGAAAACTTTAAATTCCTCAAAAGACTCATTTTTGTGTTCTAACAATCTTACCCAAGTAAATCTAGTGAAGTCATCTACAATCACAAATCCATAATTCTTTCCACCTAGACTGGCTGTACTTATTGCAAATCTATTTTTCATGGCTTATGTTTTGATGATTGACAAACACTATTTCTCTTGGACTACGTGTTGCTTCTAACTTTTCAGGAATTGAAGATCGGACGATCAAAAAGGAGCCAAGTTCAGGATTGCATAGGTTTAGGGTTGAGTCAGTCTGTACGTTTGATTTT
>NW_021583109.1:0-1418 GCF_001605985.2 Dendrobium catenatum
CAAAAGTTTATCCATAGAAATGAGAGGTTCAAGCAAGCCAAGCACATAAATATTATGAATACGACATAAATTTTTAACCCGAAGTTTCGAGGAAGGACACCCAATCCCCCTCACATTCCAAATAATTGTATTAAACATAAAAAAGAAAATTATTGAAAAGTATGTGAGCGAGTAGTCCTAGGCAATTGCAAAATAATGTTTCTAGGTTTTCTACCTCTCTTTCCACGACCTTTAAAAAAGCTCAGATCATTATCCTCTCTAGCATAATATTTAGCATTAATTTCAATTTCTGTATCAGTAAAGGCATCACAATGATAATGATCAGTTAAAAGGATTTCATTGTTCATCTCAACCCCCTGATGGATCCAATGCTGAATTATCACCTTCCAAAAACAAGACACCATCCTCCACAATGGAAATGTTTCGCCGTCTTTGATCTGACAAAGAAATATCAGGATCATCATTAGTAAGAGGATACTTATCAAGATTAATAGTAGAATTGCAAGCAACAGTTGTATTAACATTGTTATGACTCGTCTCCAAGGGTTTAGAGGAAACAGCTTCCCCCACATCAAGAACAACAACCAAATCATCAGAACTGTTAACAATTTCAGCATTAACCCACTTATCTTGATCTAAAATATTATTAGCATCTTGTAAAGCAAGACTAGAAGGAATCTGCACCGCAATTCCTTCAGAAACCACATCATTATTAGAAGGGACAGAACTAATAAAAGCCGGTTTAGGAGCGTTAGATATGGAAGTGTTATGAATGACATTCTCTTCCCCCTCTTTGTCGCTATTAACAGTACCCAGATCCTGAATGGCAGGACCAACAATGTCCTCCAAAGGGGGAATTGGCACATGTAAAACCTTACTATCAACATTTTCATTAACTTTTGGCATACTTTTATCCTTACGTAAATTAGGATGTAAACGAAAACATTCATTTATCGTGTGACCACGCATCTTACAGTGAGAACAAAATGTAGGTAAATTTTCAATTTCCACCTTTTGAAAGTAACCATTCATTTCAAATCCTAACCATATTTCATGCGGATGTTTTTTCGTCACATCCAATTCAACTAAAACTCTAGCCACCGAAGACCTCGAAAGAGAAGCAGTAGCTTGATCTGTCTGTAATGGCCTATCAAACACAGAAGCAAGACCAAAAAGAATGTGCGAATTAAAAAAATGCAAATGAAGAATCGAAAAAGCTATCCACATCAGGGCAATGGGAGACTCCTCCCTCACATCAAAATCCAGTGACCATTTAAGAAGCCTCATTTGACAACCCTGGATGTAGTAAGAACGACGAGAAAAAATGTGGCTATAGTCTAAGTCATTAGACAATTGAATAGCTATATGTTTAGAGTCTAGCATGTAATATCAAAAATCTGCTCCAGGATCGTCCAGGA
>NW_021583110.1:0-246 GCF_001605985.2 Dendrobium catenatum
ATATAATCTGCATTCAATATTCCACTATCATATAGACCAGGTAACAAAAAATAGACATCCTGGGGCAATGATTAATGACCACGAATGACTGGATTGACCATCAGTGCGTGTTCTATTCAGTATACCATGGCTTGGACACAGAGGGGAGAATCACCTAAGACACCATAATCATAAAAGTCCGCCTTAAGCAGCAATTCAATCAAAAAGAGAGAGCAAAAATGGTTGCTTAAGTGTGGGGGAAGGGAT
>NW_021583111.1:0-229 GCF_001605985.2 Dendrobium catenatum
CTTATGTCAATCACTCTTTAGATTAAATTTTCAAAAGTATTTCATATAATTACTTACATTTCTTGTTTATTTCTTCTTCACTTTTTGTTGTTGCCAAAAAGGGGGAGATATTATTGTGTTTGTTTGTATTTTGATTTTGTGTCATTTGGCTCGTATTATTGTCTTGTATTTTTTATTTCTTGTTAAAAAAAATTTTTAAAATAAAAATATTGTTCTTTAATTCAAAATG
>NW_021583112.1:0-372 GCF_001605985.2 Dendrobium catenatum
TTTCCTACTTTTCAACTTTTAAAGTACACACCTTTCATCTTTCAAATATCACATTATCACCTTTCAAAGTACACCCATATCTTAATCTTTCAAAATCTACAAACTTTTCTATACAAACTTCCCACAAAAATAAATATTTTACTTTTTTTAAAACATTTTATACATGTCACCCTCCATATAATAATCATCTTTCTTATACAAAACCTCTTCAATATACATTTTCACTTTTTATCCTTTCAATCTCACAATTGAACTTTTTCAAAACAAACATAATTTATTTCTCCTTACATACATAAGTAACTTTTCAAAATCACACACTTATACCTTTAAAACAAACACCTTTCTTTACACATACATAATTTCACATTTCTA
>NW_021583113.1:0-533 GCF_001605985.2 Dendrobium catenatum
AATAATCCCTTAATTAGTATATATCATCGTTTATAGATAACGCCCTTTCCTATATTAGGGAATGTGTTGATAATATATGGCAGATATGTAACGAATACAGCGTATTTCAAAGTGGAAGTTACAAGAGCTATGTGAAAGCACTTCCATGAGATTGTTTTTTGTTTATCACTCTCTCCTGAGGAGGGGACATCAGAGAGAAAGAAAATTAAGAAATCAATTATAAATCTTGGTGTTTATGTTGACCATTAGCATTAGGGGTGTCAAAATGGAGTTTTGAGTCAGGTTCGGGTCCAACCCGAAACTAACCCACCCTCAATTGATCCAACCTGACTCGGACCAAACACAGGTTGACCCAACCTAACACGCTGACCCATGTGAGCGTAGAGCATGTGAGGTTACAAGGGTGCGAGGAGGCGAGCGTGAGTACGAGCGCTGCTAGCACAAGTATAGGGGGGCCTAAATCACGGGTGAAAGTGTATGTGAACGGTGGATGATCTTTTGGCAAAAATGAGTGTAACTGTCATTGTCGGCCA
>NW_021583114.1:0-206 GCF_001605985.2 Dendrobium catenatum
CTCGAAGAAACTCGGTATTGAAGGGGAAGGCAAGAGACAGGATGAAACAAAGGGAGGTGTGAGCGAAAAGATTCATTACCGGGTATGAGATGTGGTCAGGATTGATAATTCTGGAGACGGTTATCCCACACTCTTTTTACCGATGGTAGGCAGCCTGATCCTCCACCTTCCTGAATCGAGGGTCCAGAGTGGCCCTCGAGGAACTC
>NW_021583115.1:0-285 GCF_001605985.2 Dendrobium catenatum
ATATTTTTAATGTAAATGTGTTTTAAATATGTTTTAAATTTTTTTTTTTTAGAATTTTTGTTTGGCATGAATTTGATGAAGGAAATGAGTAAGATAAGATTTGTCATTCCAATTTACTTTCAATATAAAATATAAGAAAATCATATAAGTTTCTTTATGGCAAACGAATTTTTTTTATATATTCTATATTGTTTTGTGATTTGAGAATGAGAATGATGGAATTTCGCTTTTCTTTCATGACAAGAAACAAGTTGTCGTTAGAAAATGGGAAAGAATAATTTTGGA
>NW_021583116.1:0-737 GCF_001605985.2 Dendrobium catenatum
TCGTCTTATCTATCACATCAGTCTATAACATCAGTCAGTCAATGTAGTAGAATCATATCAAAACATATGCTTGCAAATTAATCAGTTATTCAATATAACTTTCTCATTAAATCATATGCAATCCAGTAATCGATATCACATGTTCAGTAAATCATATATCATTTGATCAGTATCTCAATCATTACAGCAGCGTATGTATCAATATCAATACAAATCCAATGACGACATGAACGATTATGCTATAACAGTGAAATCGAATCAATCATATCAGTAAATCAAGTAATTCTGGTCAATAATATCAATCGGTATGGAATCACATAAAATGATCAAATCAATACATCGTAAGAACAGATGAATTCAAATCAATAAAATCATCTAATACAATTAAAATCAATCAATGCAATAAAATCATATAAAAATAATAAATTAATAATCACATGCTCGGTGTATCACGTGTATCTTGTTCGGTGTATCACATGTATCTTGTTCGGTGTATCACATGTATCTTGTTCGGTGTATCACATGTTATAAGATTGGTACAATGAATCAATGTATCAGTGGTATCGGTATCGGTATTAGTATCGGTATCCATGAATCAATACAATATCCATATCCATATCAGTATCAGTATCAATATTCAGTGACATGTACCGTATGCAATATCAATAAAATCGTATAGTAATAATAAACCCGTAAATCTGTTAAATCCATTCAATATCGATAAATCAATTCTATAT
>NW_021583117.1:0-462 GCF_001605985.2 Dendrobium catenatum
AATTAAGGATGATTGATACGATCATATCATCCTGGACAATCACAGAATCAGTCAGGAAGATCTATTCAAAAACCTTAGTTACTTCTGGACGATAAATATCGGCCAGCACAAATTTAGGGCGATGTGTTGGATGAATGGGATCGAATAGCTTAAATTCAGGGCGATGCTCTGGACCATTTTCCTCTGATTTGAACTGATCGGCCTGGACGATTGTGAGATTGTCTTGGACGATCAAGCCAATTTTAAATCATCCAATTTGCATTCAGAGCGATGCTCTGGCCGATCTTCTCATATTTGTACTGATCGGCCAGGACGATTTCCATATAGTCCTGGACGATATAGTCGGCAACTTGCAATTAATGAGCTCCTTTGAAGCTCTTCTATTTAAGAGCTCTTGTTCAATGTTTTTTAATAATCTTTTGATGCTGCCTTGACCTGAGAAGACCTTGAAGAGAGAGAGAG
>NW_021583118.1:0-994 GCF_001605985.2 Dendrobium catenatum
TATAAGTCTCGTATGGTTCAGGCCCATGATAAACTAGAGCGACCTAGGACCTTCCAAGCAGGAGACTTGGTGTTGGTCCTTCGTAGGCCTATTTTATCCCATCGAAAGTTGGGAGGAAAATTCGAACCTACGTGGGAAGGACCCTTCATTATAAAGACTGTCTACGAAGGAGGCTCGTATCAATTAGTAGATTGTAAGGGAAACCACCCAATGCTACCTATGAATGGGCGTTTCCTTAAGAAATACTATGCTTGATGTAGATCATCTCATCAATAAATAAAATTTCCTTTTCTTGATGCGTAACTCGATTCTTTCCTTTTTAAGTTCTTTCACCTCTTAACGCTCTTCGCCTTCTCCTTAGGGTCAGACCGTTCCCTCCCTTAGGATCTCACCTCGCTAGTGGTGGAGTTCGCCCTCCGTGGCACCACCCTAGCATTTGACCCGGGATTAGGGGTGGAGTACGCCCTTCGTGGCACCGCCCTGATTCCCATTCGCTAGTGGTGGAGTACGCCCTTTGTGGCACCATCCTAGTTTGCCAGTTTCAGTCCTCTATATGGAGCAAGTTTCCTCCCCACATGACCATTCTCTAGTGGTGGAGTACGCCCTTCGTGGCACTGGTGGGAAAAATTGTGTCTCACCACGCAAATTTTGATTTCTTCTATTTTGTAATCGAATACTGCATTAAGAATACAGTACAATCTCGAGAGGCCGACACAATATTCTATAATGGATTCAATATCAAAATAGGGTTTTGAAAATTGATATTTCTATAATCAAACATAGTTCAAAGAATAACATATCATCTCAAAAGATGTACATGAAATTCTATAGAATATGTTTAAAAATAGAAACACGTTTTTTAAAAAAAGTTTATTCATTCTTTTATTTAGATATGGCAAGAAAATTATTATATCATCTTAAAAGACGAACATAACATTCTTCAAGATATCCAAAAGAAAGAATGAGTTTTATAAAATTCATTATTTCTAAAGTT
>NW_021583119.1:0-206 GCF_001605985.2 Dendrobium catenatum
GCATACCTTATGACAATCACCATTTATATTAAATTTTCAAATGAATTTCATATAATTTCTTATATTCTTGTCTATTTCTTCTTCACTTTTTGTTGTTGTCAAAAAGGGGGAGAAATTATTATGTTTGTATGTTTTGTTTTGTTTTAATTATTTTTTTGTTTGCATTTTGATTTTGTGTTTGACTTTATAATTTTGTTAAAAATTTG
>NW_021583120.1:0-276 GCF_001605985.2 Dendrobium catenatum
GTGCCCGATCAAGCTAATTTTGTGATGACGTATCAAAAACTATCCTAAAAATAAATTTTCTCTAAAGCGACTAGAAATCAATAATAAATTAGAATTTCAACTTTAATTAAATTTTATTTAATTTGAAATTGAAAACCTCCTTTAGCTTCATTTCAAATTTGGAATTCATTTCATGTCACTTGAATTTTCTATGATTGATTAGAATATAATTCGAGAATATTTAAAGTATGACTCAAAATAAATATTTATTTAAAATATGAAATATATAAATATAAT
>NW_021583121.1:0-930 GCF_001605985.2 Dendrobium catenatum
TCTTTTCACACTCTCCTAGTGTGGGCAGAGAATCCTTCGTCCTTTTTCACTCTCTTAGTGTGGGTAGAGAACCCTTCGTCTTTTCACACTCTCCTATTTTGGGCAGAGAACCCTTCGTCCTTTCACACTCTCCTAGTGTGGGTAGAGAACCCTTTATCTTTTCACACTCTCTTAGTGTGGGCAGAGAACCCTTCGTCCTTTCACACTCTCCTAGTGTCGGCAGAGAACCGGATCTCCTTGATAGATCTCTTCGAAAGAAATCTAGAAGGAAGAAAGAAAAAGAGTGAAGTAATCTCAAATCATAAGTAGGAAATCTTACCTTTGAACACAATGCAAAGCCTTCAAGCTCGAGTGGTAGAAATCCTTCTTTGACTGCTCTCTCTCACTCTCTCCTTTACTCTTCTTATAATAGGCATGAAGATCAATGAGCAAAAAGATTGGGTGGCAGTCTAATTTGAACTATATATACAAAAGATAAGAAAAACTGCCCAAAAACTGTAAGTTTTTAATTCTATACGCAGTGGATCATCTCGTATGATCGTGGATCATCTTGGACGATTTTACTTAAAGTGTCAGAAACGATCCTAATGTATATTGGTATGAACTATATTCGTACACGCTCATCATTCTGTACGAACTATGTTTGTCCGGTACGAAACGGTTATTATATAGGTCGGTTCCAAACATTCTACATGATGTAACCAACTGACGTATGTCGGTTCAGTTCGTCCTGGGACAAACAGGTTTCATCCTGGGATGATTTTATACATAGTGTTTTGTCCAGGGAAGAAAATTAATTTCGTCATGTACGATCGCATACAGAGAGTTTCGTCCAGGGATGAAAATTAATTTCGTCCTATACAATCTCATACAGAGAGCTTCGTCCCGGTACGAACCATATTTTTCGTCTGGATGAATAGTGCAAGGTGA
>NW_021583122.1:0-255 GCF_001605985.2 Dendrobium catenatum
GAATGAATAAAAAATAGGACTAGATCATTTCTAAAATTTAAACTAAAGCACAAAATTAAAAACGACCAAATCATTTGATAATCTAAAATTAGGGATGTAAAAAAATGACCCGACCCGAACCAGATCCAGAAAATCCAAGTTTGAGTTGACCCGTTTAATAAATAGGTAGTGTTTGGGTTCGAAATTTCAACCCGTTTATTAAATGAATCAGGTTTGGGTTGACACACTTACCAGTTCTGACTCAAAATAATATGT
>NW_021583123.1:0-211 GCF_001605985.2 Dendrobium catenatum
TGAATTGCATCACATTGCTACTAAAAACTAACTTGCAGATATTTTCTAAATGTTCTTTTATATCTTGTTTTCTAAATGTTCTTTTTGTATTGTACAAATTTTGTAGCATGTACATGGTAGGTTTATGAGTTGAGCATATGAAATTGAGTTTTTCATAAGATTTCATAATGTATGATGAAGTCATTATACTATACGATATGGGTTATTTCAT
>NW_021583124.1:0-504 GCF_001605985.2 Dendrobium catenatum
GACTTTCTTAGTGATTCTAAGAGTAATTTTTTTTACAAAAATTTTAATTTTGATAATAAAAAACTGCATTAAGAAGCAGTAAAAAAGCCGTTAAAAAAAGCCTTGATCTTAATGCAAGTAAAAGTGATGCTTTCTGAATTCCCTCCATACCTCCCAGCATTCCTTTCTTGCTAGAGATGATATAAAGAGCAGCAAGTTGTGAGATCATAAAGATTTTTCTTTGCCTGGATTTGGCTGGGCATCTCGCTAATCTATTTCAGGATTTCATGTAGTTCATCATGATCTGTAGGTTAGGAGTTTTGGCTATCAATTAAGAGGTCTTGGGTTATAAGATTATGTGTGTAATATATGTATATGAATTTGCTTTAATTGATCCAAAACTCCAAAAAAAAATTCCAGAATTTGAAGTACATGCAGTCTAATAAAGAAACTGGTCAGCCACGGCATCAGGGAAGATCGAGAGAATACCAAAAGAAAATCACATTAGAAAATAGGTGATTAGCA
>NW_021583125.1:0-3140 GCF_001605985.2 Dendrobium catenatum
ATAGAAGATCTCAAAACGAGCTCATTAATGCAACTTGCCGACTTTATTGTCCTGACCGATCAGTACAAAATAAGCTCAATCAGCCGGGACGATTTGGGAAAATCTGAAGAAAATTGGTTACATCGTCCAGGCCGATACAATATCGTCCTGGCCAATTAGTTCAAATCCGAGTACAATTGTCCTGAACATCGCCTGGAATAGAGTTTGGCAGATGTTAATCATCCAGGCCATCGTCCTAGTCGATCCTACGATCGGCTCGGTCGATGTGATCGTATCAATCAGCCTTAATTGCTTTCCATAATTACTAAATTAATTTAGGCATATTTGTGCTGCATCGTCCAGACCGATATTTAGATCATCCTAGCCGATGTTCTGAAATGAAGAATACCTAAATTGATTATGGCGGCTGATTCTTTCTGATTTGAGCCTATCGTCCTAACCGATACAAGGATCATCCAGGCCGATCGGCTTAATGATAGCTGCCTTAATGAGGATGATGCCCTAATTAGGGTTTCTATTATTGAACCGATCGTCCTGGACGATGTTACTAAAAATAGTAAACTGTAAGGAACAATTAGAAATTCATCCAAGGTGTGTATGTACAAGTTTACAAAGCATCAGGAGCCACACCAAATACAATAGACTCAAGAAAGGAAAAAGTGGTACAAACTGACTCAGACCTAGTCTACCCAATCTTGAGCTGGTTTCAAATTGCAGTCTAATTTTGTGGATCTAAAATGTCAATAGATAAGACAGTCGTAGAGAAATAAGAGTTTTTGTTATCATCAAAATAATAATCCATGAAAATAAATCCGCAATAGGATCCTCTTCGTCTAAAACAATCCATACCTTATTCTGGCAAGGATCAAGTCTTTGTTTGCAAGGGTGCTCCTCTCCCCATCCAACACTACAGTAATGGGTTGCTTTCCACACCCACTCATAAGCTCTCTCTCACTCCATTATTTCATGTTCCTAACCTCACCCATCACCTACTTTCTATATACAAACTTATTAATGATAATCACTATTCCATTATTTTTGACAAATCTAACTTTCATGTAAAGGATTGGATGACCAATCGAACCCTCCTCAAAGGCTCGTGCCATAATGACCTCTATCCAGTTTCGATCTACCCTCAAGCTTCTCAAATTTTGACCGCTGCAGTTACACTTACAATGGAAGCTTCCTCCCCAGCTCACACCTGACATCATCGGTTGGGTCACCCCAACACACATGTTCTTGCTAGTTTATCTAAATCATTTTCGACTTTATCTATTCCTCCTTTCCTTAACTTTTATAATTCCTGTGCGCTAGCTAAAAGTCACAGGCCTTCCTTCTCTCATTCTCAACATGTATCTCAATCCCCATTACAATTAATGCATACCAATGTTTGGGGACCTTCCCCTATTTTGTCTTAAGATGGAATTCATTACTATTTACTCCTAATAGATGATTACACTCATTATTCATGGCTTTATGTGCTCAAACAAAAGTCTGATGTCTCTCAAACTATTGTTCAATTCGAACATCTCATAAAAAAACATTTAAATTTACCAATTCACTCCCTTAGAATTGACGGCGATGGAGAATTCCTCAATAATGCTCTCCGCGCCTTCCTATCCCAATGCGGCATAACCCATCAGTATACTTGCCCCACACTCCCCAGCAAAATGGAACTGGTGAAGGAAAACATCGCAACCTTTTAGACATAACTTTCACCCTGCTTTTCAATACCCAACTTCCACCCCAATTCTGGACAGCATATATACATATTGCCACTTACCTCATTAACTGTCTCTCCTCATCCACCACCTCCTCCAAATCTTTCTATGAACTCCTCTACAATACTCCACCCTCATACAACCATCTTCATGCATTTGGCTGTCGCTTTTCCCTTATATTAGACCTTATGCTCCACACAAATTAGCACCCAGATCTACTCCTTGCATTTTCCTTGGCTACCCTCTTCAACAAAAAGGTTAAAATTGTTATAACCCCAATACTGACAAAATACATATCCCTCAGCATGTTACATTCGGTGAAACAACCTTTCCTTCACTCCCCCCCACCCCATATTACATGTTCTCCAATTTATATACCACGTACTCCTACCTCCTCTCATACATTAGCCTCTCTTCATGATTCCCTATCTTCCACAACCTCTTCACAAACCTCTACTACCTCCTCTCTCACACTCCCACACCACAGCCAGTTATACCTCCCTCTTACCTCATGGTTATAATACTTCATACAGGCTCACTTAAACCACAAGTCATTCTTGACATTCACCACACTATACATTCCACTCCTATATGTTATATTATAGCCAACAAACTCCCAAAATGGAGTAATTCCATACCCGCCAAATTCAATGCTCTTCAAGCTCCAAGCACCTGGTCACTTTGAAGGTGGAACTGTGCCTAGGATACCAAATTTCTAAGTTTTAGGTGTGTAATAGATATCTAAGAATTCTCTTGACCGTAGTAAAGTGAGACTCTTTAGGATCAGCTTAAAATCGGGAACAAAGGCACATACTAAACATTATGTCCAGTCTACTGACAGTTAAATAGAGGAGAGATCCAATTATTCCTTTATATTTTTTTTGGTCTACTGATTTTTCATTTAGGTCTTTGTCTAGAACTCATTGGAGTGTTCATGGGCTTAACACTATTCATTTCATATTTTTTCATAATATCCTTAATATATTTAGTTTGGCTAAGAAATGTTTCATTTTTCATTTTTTACACTAAAACAAAAAAAATAATTTAGCTCTCCCATCATGCTAATTTTAAACCCACTACTCATTATTTTTTAGAATTCATCATATAGGATTTTATTCAAAGATCCAAATAGAATGTCATCTACATAAATATGAACAATGAGAATTTCATCTTTTACCTTTTTTAAAAAGAGAATGGTGTCCACACAACCCTTAACAAATCATCTATCTAGTAAGAATGAGCTAAGTCTTTCATACAAGGCTCTAGGTGTTTGCTTTAACCTAGATAGTACCTTTTTTAATTTGAATACATGGTTTGAAAATTATGAGCTTTCAAATCTGGGGGGTTGCTCAACATAAACATCCTCTTTGATTATTGTTGATTGTATAAAAAAATTTAGATAAAAAAAAAATCAAAACA
>NW_021583126.1:0-352 GCF_001605985.2 Dendrobium catenatum
CATCTAGAATCTTTCCAATCTTCAACAACCAGTCATCAGCCACTATCAAATCACTTGCACCTTTAAATGCTGGAGGTTTAAAAGTTTGAAATAATTTTAAATGTCGATCCACCTCACTGTCACTTTCTGATCTAGGTCCACTGCTGGTAGAAGATTTCTCCATAGATGTCATTTTATCTACCACCTGTGAAATCAATTGCACAATATCTTGAAGCTCCTTAGACTTGTTTCCCTCATGCATTCCTGTTTTCGTATCTGGCCTGGAAGATTGACCAATCATTCTTTCTGGCAACTCCTCAGATATATTTATCTGTAACATATAGATAATTCATATAATACATATACTAATATT
>NW_021583127.1:0-231 GCF_001605985.2 Dendrobium catenatum
TACTCCCTACACCCCATCTAGACCACCTTCTATGTATGGGGATGACACTTACTCAGATGAGAGGCAACATCGTGCCAATCAACGAGCTCCTTACCACAGACATGACCCACGTCATGATCCTGATATACCACTCATGAAAGGGGATACCTCTACACCCCAGCGCAGATCTTATCTATGTTTTGAACCGGGTTGCGAGAGGATCTTCGCAATGAGTTGTTTGCCCGGAACGTC
>NW_021583128.1:0-264 GCF_001605985.2 Dendrobium catenatum
GCCAGAACCATTGGCATTCGCTCTCATTTGACTCCTAGAGCTCCTTCGAACTCCCAGGCGCTTCCTTCGAGCGTAGAGACCGATCCCTCCTTCCGTTCAAGAAAGCGCCCGTGAAAGCCTTCGGCGTCCCGCTCGAAGTCGCACCTCCAGCCGTCCTCCGTTCCTGACGTCTGAAGGAGAACTGTTCGCCACTATCCCCTGAAGCTTCCTGATAGAGAAGCTCATTTGTTGAGGCCTTCTCTGCAGTAATCTCTCCATCCCGAG
>NW_021583129.1:0-210 GCF_001605985.2 Dendrobium catenatum
TAGGGATTAGGAAGCAAATTGATTATTTGGGCTTTTGTATATGTAGTTGGGCTGCTTTAGGTGATGGAGTGAGATGAATGGTTGTAACAAAGTGTATAAGGGCTGTTTTCGGTGAGCTGTAGGCTTTTGCTTGGATAGGTAGTTGAGTTGTGATGTGTAGCTAGTGGAAGAAGGGCTTTTGCTTGGATAGGTAGTTGAGTTGTGATGTGT
>NW_021583130.1:0-241 GCF_001605985.2 Dendrobium catenatum
ATCTCTGCGTTCGGTCACCTGACCCAATAATTTGCCCAGAGAAGGAAGCCCGATCGGGATCGGCTAGGGTAAGATCGGAGGCCACGCACGGAGTCGGGCGGGATCCCTTAGTCGGCGGCGGAGGCGGTAGGTCGTCGACGGGATTTAGCCGGAGGTGCGGGTGCAGGTCGGTGAAAGGCGTTTGGGTTGGCTTTGATCGCGAGAAGAGGGCACGACGGCTTCGGCGGCTGTAGTCGGAGAT
>NW_021583131.1:0-461 GCF_001605985.2 Dendrobium catenatum
CAAGAAACTTTCTTCTTGGGCCTTTAATTTTTTGTCTTATGGTGGTAGAATTGTTTTGATTAAGAATGTTTTAAGCTCCATTCCGATTTACCTGATGCACACGTTAAGCCCTACTAAGCATATCTGTCACAAAATGTAAATTATTTTTAATAAGTTTCTTTGGGGCTCTAAAGATGGTAAGCATTCCATTATCTGGAGTTCTTGGAATAAATGTGTTGGTATTAAAGAGGAGGGAAGACTTGGTTTTCATTCCTTGTTTGATATGTCTAAGTCCTTTAATCATAAACTTTGGTTTTCTTTCAGATCTATGAAAAGTTTATGGGCTAAATTCATGCTGGCCAAATACTGCTCTGTCAATCATCCTTTGATGTGTTATTTTAAACCAGGGGATTCTTTCAACTAGAAAAGACTTTGTAATGTCAAATGGGGAGCTGAAGAATTCATCCAATGGGGTTTAGGTG
>NW_021583132.1:0-594 GCF_001605985.2 Dendrobium catenatum
CTGGTTGGAGTAAGAGAAATAGCAGAGAGTCTCAACAGTCCAAACCCCAACATTGCGGGGTAGTTAGATAGATTAGAGACAGAGAGTGGTGTGTCGCGCATTGCGAGGCGGGTTGAATTATTTTCTTTCTCATTTTTTCTGAAGGTTTGCGTCCCTTGGTAGTTTTAGAGTGTTTCTCTTTGTTAGTTCATGTGAGAGAACGACCTGTACTATTTTTCTCAAATTTTTATAGTATATTTTTTGGTATGATGTGGCTACATGTATGATTTTTTTCCTGGTTTCAGATTTTTCACATTAAATCCTTATATTCTTTCTTTTGGTTGCATTTTCGTCCGCGCCCACCAGCAGCCCGCCCGCTTGCAGCCCGCCGTTCCACCGTCTCGCTGCCGCTAGAAGCTCAACAGTGTCGGGTGGGGTCAACTCGGCAACCCGACGGGTTTGGATTCGAGTCCGAATTTTCGACCTGTTTACATACTGTGGTCGGGTTAAGGCCGACCCATTTAAACCCAGGTCAGTTCCGGCTTCAATCCGATCCCGTCCAGAAACCCGATTTTGACATCCCAGGGTACCCAAGTACTATGGCGTTGTATTGTC
>NW_021583133.1:0-319 GCF_001605985.2 Dendrobium catenatum
ATTGCCCCCTTTAATTTCAGCTAATTGTTTGAGCATGGCCACCTGCATAAGATTGCACAAGTATAATTCGCCCTAACCTAAGGGTAAATCTAACGCACAATCAATCACAGAGTGCAATAAGTAAGTAAACAAATCAATTCTACACTAGCAAACAATATGCAGTGAAAACTCGAAAAATACGGCACACAACTGTAGAAAGTAAAACACCGGCCTATCCTAAAACTAGAGTCGGTGATCCTGACAAACCATCTAAAGTGTGTGAGATTGGTCGTGTGGTTTTGTTATGTCCTAATTAGGATCATTAATTAAAGTTGATTAA
>NW_021583134.1:0-290 GCF_001605985.2 Dendrobium catenatum
ATTCTCATTCGATCATTGCTATTCGACTAAGCTTCGCCTTTCATCTTCTCTGTTTGTCGTTGCTGTTTGGCTTTGATTCGCCAGAGAGGAGGGATCGTACAAGGAGCTCCTTCGACTCCTTGTTGCCATCCGACTTCCTTTGCAGATCGACTTCATTCCTTCAGAAGCGGAGGTAGAGAAATTGCACGTGAGGCTTGTTCGGCTCCTCCATTACCGTCCGACTTTGCTCCTCCTCCGACCTCTCGCCTGAGCCGACGCCGCCGGCCCGACCCTGAAGCCGCCAGCTGACC
>NW_021583135.1:0-932 GCF_001605985.2 Dendrobium catenatum
TCGTCCTGGACTATAAAATATTGTCCCAGACGATCCAGAGCAATTTTTCCAAAATTTCTCAGGCAGTTTTGGAAAGCAATTAATAAGGATTTTGTCCAGGCCGATCACAAGATCGTCCAGGACGATTAGATATCGTCCAGCTTCATTTCAGGGCAATATTCATGACAATTTTCCTCATATTTGAACTAATCGTCCAGGATGATAATCCTATCGTCTTGGATGATAATGGCGGCAACTTGCATTAATGAGCTTGTTTTGGGAGCTTCTATTTAAGTTTTGGAAAGGCACTTTGTAAGTGTCTTTGGCAGCCATTGTAGCTTCATTCTTATGGGGGGAAACTTGAAGAGAGAGCTTGAAAGGGAGAGAGGAAAGGGTGGACTTTGAGAAGGAGAAGATCCTGTGAGGGGGAGGAACTTAAGCGAGTTGGAGGGGGATCCACACGGTTGCTCCGGCGAACTAGCACCTTAGTACCATCGGATTCAAGGCTTGTCTCGAGGTAAGTTCATCAAAGAAGAAGATCTCTTTGGTGTCAAAGGACCCGGCGACTCTGCCGCACAAGGGAAGGTGGAAGTGATTTTGTAAGGGCTTCTCCGCCTAGCTGTGTGGGCTAAAGGAGAGACACTTTTTAGTGCAATACTTGGAGGGTGCCTCCAAGGAGTTGACCTAGGTCAAGGTTTGGCCGAACCACTATAAATCCGGTGTGTTCTTTTCTTATTATCGCTTCCGTATTTAATTTTCTTCCGCACTTTGTTTGTGGTGATTTTGGTTGGAGTTTTATCTTGGG
The DNA here is from genome assembly GCF_001605985.2 of Dendrobium catenatum. Lineage (NCBI taxonomy): Eukaryota > Viridiplantae > Streptophyta > Magnoliopsida > Asparagales > Orchidaceae > Dendrobium > Dendrobium catenatum. The sequence continues at coordinate 785 of NW_021583135.1, forward strand.
ATTTAAAGTTTTCCAATTCACCTCTCTCTTGGTTAGCTTGGGTCAGTTCTATAGGGCTTAACATCCATAACGAACTTTCATGTGAGAGAGTGTTCGAAGGAAGATTCTTATTACTGGAGCGTGAAGGCTTCACTTGGTGTTTAAAGGT
>NW_021583136.1:0-231 GCF_001605985.2 Dendrobium catenatum
CTCCTAACCGGGTCATCGGAAGGCCGCCGTTTTATGCGACCAAACCATCTAAGGCAACTCTCTCTAATCTTTATCTTCTACTGGAGCTACTTCAACCTTTCCACATATATGCTCATTTCGTATCCTATCTCTAAGGTTAAAGCCACTCATCCACCTGAGCATCCTCATCTCTGCCACACTTAACTTAGTATTATTGATGTAAAACATATATGCAAAGATGATTAACTTAGA
>NW_021583137.1:0-287 GCF_001605985.2 Dendrobium catenatum
AAAAACCTCTGATTTCAAAAGTAGTCGTTACTGTTCATACTGTACGATTCAACATCGTACAGTACGATCTTCATAAACAGACTTCGTCCTGGTACGAAGATGTACGAACAGTTAAAAAACAATTCGTACTGTACGATATAATATCGTACGGTACGATCCACAAAATACTATTCGTATAGGCGATGGTCTGGATGACCAGATGTCGTCTTTGTTCATCATATGGTACGATCACTATCGTACAGTATGATGAGACAAAAACCAAGAGATCGTCCAGGACGATATCCGGG
>NW_021583138.1:0-267 GCF_001605985.2 Dendrobium catenatum
ACTGAGCATTAAACCAGGCGATGTCCTGGTCATGCTACTGCTGCTGGTGAGTCATGTAGTTGTCAAATATGGATAAATCCTCAGTGCGGTGCTGCTCGTAGCAAGCAATGTCCTCAGAGTGTTGCTGCTCCTGTGCAGCAACATAGGAGTCAAAGCGATTCTCCCATCGATCAAACCTCTCAATCAACTGATCAACTGGCGAGTGCTGGTGGAGAGGAACAGGATCAGGAAATGGGAGCAGGAGCGGGAGCCTCCTCCTCTCTAGCC
>NW_021583139.1:0-1321 GCF_001605985.2 Dendrobium catenatum
TGTACCAATATTCTAAGTTCCTATTCTACTTCTAATTCCTTAGCCTAGCTTCTTTTTGCCTACTTCTCTCCATGATATGGGAACCCTTGCTTATTTAACACTTCACCTGAGCAATGGTATAACAACCCTCACACATTATCAAAATATTAAGGACATACAACACATCACTTCTAAGAAAAGCCCTCATTTTAATAAGCTGTATAAAAGAATTCATGCATTGATTATTCAATAAAATTTGTACTAGTTGTCTACTACCTAACATAGCCATCCTATGTATTTAAAAAACTACAGTCCTAGCTTGCAATAATAAACTATATAAATATAAAATAATAATCCACTCTTCATCTATATTGAATAAGATATGTTATAGAAAATTTATTTAAAGATTTAAAAAGTTGTTCAACCATTAGAAAACCTTTGAAATCTAATAAAAAAAATTGATGTTAATATTCAAGCAATATTGATGGTAGCTAATGATGGTGGACGTCAATAATGATCATAAGAAAATGAAATATAATTTGTTATTTATAACACCCATTATTCCAAAACCTAGGTAATTAACTTAAATTAGGATAACCTTCCATTTAATCTTGGTTTGGATACCCATTTTAGATTTTATAAGGTATAACAAATCTAAAATAAGACAATAAATTCAAGTGGGGAGGATAAATTTAAATAAGTCGGATTCCTTAAGGAGAATCGCAGTGCATAGATGGCTAGCACTATGAAATTAAGCTCTCTAGTTGAATGTATAATTTGAGGGAGAATTACAGGAGCATCACTATGAAGTTTAGATCTTAGGATTTAAAACTTTTGGAGCATTTAAAAACCTTTTTAAGCGTTGTGTCACTTGGATAGTTGGGGTTCTGGTGTTGGACTCAAAATGATGTTATTTCAATATAAATTTTCTAGATCTATTTAACACCATACCCCCATCCCCCATCTACATTGCTGAATAAGGATGGAAAAGTAGATGGTGAGAGGAGGGGAAGGAGAAAGAAATAAGGAAGTGAATCTAGAGGCTGAAGCTTAGGTTTCATCTACTGGGCCAATTAGTGATTTCATAAAGCATAATGTATGCATTAGAACTCCTATCACTTATTTTAATTTCAATAAATATATAAAAATATATGATTAAACTAGTGGCTTTACAAGGTTTTGCTATGTTTTAACTTTTATTATTCTAATGTATTCTTACTTATAAATATTTTAAATATAAGAAGTTAAATTTCTACCAATTGGTTTTCCTTATATAGGTTTTTGAGTTTATTGAAGAAATGAAACATTTCTAGCTTTTGTAATAGTTTCGTAAAAGACTTAT
>NW_021583140.1:0-302 GCF_001605985.2 Dendrobium catenatum
AAAATCCAAAAAAATTTCAAAAATTCTAAAAAAAAAATTTATAAAATTTTGAAAAATTCCAAAAACTTTAGAAACTTCTCTCTTCCTCCCAAAAATGTTATAAATAGCCCATAGGGCCAGGGGGAACTTGCACCTTCTCCTCTTCTCCTTCTGGCTTTTTGGCAGTTGAGGCTTTCAGCTGTTTTTCAGTAGGTGACTGTCCCTACTTGACTCAGCGCCCCTCATCTTGTGTAGAAGTTTAAATTTTCTTTATTTTTTCTTCCTTCTCTAAAGGCTTTCCGCTATCTTTCGTAGGTGATTTT
>NW_021583141.1:0-211 GCF_001605985.2 Dendrobium catenatum
TTATTTATTACTATATTGATTGCTTGTAATTCTTTATGTAGTGCCTGAGGGGGCTGACTATACCTCAGAGATTCCTTGTTATGTCCCTCTACCCCCGGATTCAAGGAGTGTTGTTAGGTGCAACAACACCATAGGGCTCTTGAGAGATCTGATTTACAGTATTGATCCAAAATCTCTGGAGTCTTGGATCGAGTTTGTTCCTTCTGCTGAC
>NW_021583142.1:0-977 GCF_001605985.2 Dendrobium catenatum
CATCATTGCATGTGTGTATCATTTCTTTTGAATTGTGCAGGTGAAAAGTTATGGATCCTCCGGCAGAATCCAGTGTACCGAATGAGCAACACAGCGCAGCCCCAGTACCTTCAGAGAGTATGATGCAGTTGGCTACTGCGATAGCACATGTTATGGGTGATGCACAGAGCAAGATGAGTGAAAGCAAAGAGGAAGAGGTAAACAGACACTTACAGATGTTTCACAAGTTGAAGCCTCCGTTGTTCAAAGGGGCTGTGGGACCCCAGGCTACTGAGGATTGGATCATGAGGGTAGAAAAGATTTTTGACAGCATGCAGTGTCCGGGGAATCGAAAGGTACCTTTGGCTATGTTTCTTTTTTAGAGTGAAGCGGAGAGATGGTGGATCGGACAGCAGAGAGAGAAATTCCAGGGGAAGACCAATGCTGAGATCACTTGGGATGAGTTCACTGCAGTGTTCAGGATGTGGTTTGTACCACCGTCAGCTCAGCGACAGATGCAGGAAGCCTTCATGAGATTGGAGCAAGGCCGCAAGTCAGTGATGCAGTACGAAGCCGAGTTTACTGCACTTGCGAGGTACGCTGCTCATTTGATTCTTACTGCCGAGGAAAAGTGTTATAGATTCCTGCACGGATTGAACAGAGAGCTGCGACACCCACTTGTACCTTTCCGGATACATGAGTCTTCTGAGCTGGTGAAGCGGGCCCGATTGATAGAGATTGACTTAGCGACACCGGTATCGAGGTACGAGGATACCAAGAGGAGGAGAGATGAGGTACGACGAGATGATTCTGATAGAGACAGAGATAGAGAGAAGAAAAGCAGATACGATAGTTCGAGGGGATCTGCATCGCGATCTGCATCTGTAATATCGTCTAGTAGTTCTGGAACATGCATTCACTATGGTAAACGACATGCAGGTCGGTGTTATCTATTGACGGTGCAGTGTTTTTACTGTGGACAGCAAGGGCACAGAGCA
>NW_021583143.1:0-304 GCF_001605985.2 Dendrobium catenatum
TAGTTCAGCATAATCCTGATATGTGATCTCGACAAGATGTCGATTTACATAAGAGGTGAGAGCAGTGTAGGAAGAATTTATGCGGAGGTTTGCATATAATTCAAAAAGAAGTTCAAAACTAAAGGAAAGTGAGGGTGAGAATAAAACAAAGAGAAGTGTGGGTGAAAAGATCTAGTATCGGAAAGGAGAGATAGGCTGGATTTATTATGCAGGAGAGAGTAATGTCGCATTATTTGTAACGATTGTAGGTAGCCTGATCATCTACCACCCAAAAATAAGGGTCCAATGTGCCCCTCGAGGAGTT
>NW_021583144.1:0-270 GCF_001605985.2 Dendrobium catenatum
ATGACCATTGTAGTTCGCTGACAACTCTAGAAAATTTAGGGTGGAAGAGGGGAAGAATGAAAATTTCAGATGAAGGGGAAATGCTCTCTTTTTTTTGTTTTCATTGTATACCCAAATTGGACCTGTTAATATTGGACCCGATCCGAACCCGACTAAAAAATTTTGGGTTTGGGTTGACCCGAACCCGAAGCGGGTCGGGTTCGGATATGAAAAACCGACCCATTTACAAAATTGAGTTGGGTTCGAGTTGACCTGGAAACCCGACATGAC
>NW_021583145.1:0-288 GCF_001605985.2 Dendrobium catenatum
TGGAGGAAGAAGGTGCACGATCACCGAGCAACCGTGTGTAGGAACCTCTCTCACACACTATCTTGTTCCCACAAGAATTTTATTCCTTAATACCTCACCTCTCTCTCTTTCCCAAGGCAATGATCCCTCTTTAAATCCTTCTCACAGAAGCTCTCCCTCAGAAAAAGTGGCAAAAGATCTCCTAAGACAGGGATGATATTTAAACAAAGGCTCAAAATAACTCTAAAATTCAAGTTAGTCAAAATTGTTCATACAACACGATTAGATCAAAAGTCCCTGTTTGTTCTG
>NW_021583146.1:0-209 GCF_001605985.2 Dendrobium catenatum
TATATATATATATGTGATTTTTAGAAATAAATGTTATTGAAAAGGAAAGAAGAAATCAGCCGTAGTTTACATAGCAAGATAAATTAAAGCCAATCAATTATACAGGTCGCAGCCATCCAGACTGATCAAAGTCGTACACTCGTATAAGATCGCAACCATCCAGATCGCAGCAGGACTGATCATAGAGGTCCACGTGTACACATCGACAG
>NW_021583147.1:0-272 GCF_001605985.2 Dendrobium catenatum
AGTTCCGAATACCATCGAGATTCGGACGACGTAGACCTAATTTTCCGACCAAAGTAAATTGAAAAGGGAAGGCCAACTTAAGGACCTCCTCATCAGATAAAAGCACTGCCAGAACACCATTAAAAACCGATTGTTGAACATTTGGAAAAGTATCACCTGATGAAGAAGCACCGGCTAAAACCTCTTTGAAAGATCTAGATCTAGCAGGAGAAGTAGATCCCTCAGCATCCAACTCAAAAAAACCTTTATTCTTAACAAAAGACGGCTCCGAA
>NW_021583148.1:0-316 GCF_001605985.2 Dendrobium catenatum
TCCATTCAAACCACTCCCAATTCGCCCTTGATCTCATACTTATTTACGGGCTATGCCACTCCAGAAAAACTATAAATAGAGCCCTCATTCTATACCAAAGAGGGGGGAAAGGAAGAGAGAGAAGAAGAAGAGAAGGAGAAGGAGAAAAAGGAAAAGGAGATTCCTCACCTCCTCGACCACAGCCGCCGGAGCTCTTCCTGCCGCCTGAAGACGCCGGAACTCTGCCGGATTTTCAGGAAACGCCAGGAATTCTCAGAAGAGAGAGAAGAAGAAGAGGATAAAGGGGAAAAGGAGATTCCTCATCTCCTCGACCACC
>NW_021583149.1:0-1453 GCF_001605985.2 Dendrobium catenatum
AAACTTACTGCTTCATAATTTCTTGAAATATTTTTTAATCTGTTTTGTGTTTTTTTTTCTTTTTTGTTGTAGCTTTTTGTTATTTTAGATTGTTTTGTTTTCTTTTTGTTTTTATGATTGGTTTTCTATATGATTATTTTTTTAAGCTTATAGATTTTGGATATTTAAAGATATTGATTATCATATCTAAATCGGTCAAAGGGAGAAACACAGTTGATGGTTTCCCTCCCTCTAACCTCTTTTAGTAACATAATTATCTTTTCTAGACAAAAGTCTATCTCATATTAACAACTAGTTTTTGAAACTAAGATTCTTCTTATCCTACTACAATAATCTATCTTGTACGTAATATCCAAAGTTTTTTATATATCTTTCAAGTTAAATGAAATCTTTCCATTGCATTTATCACATGATTATGATTTTGTTTTGTGACTTGTTCTTCCCTATGTTAGAGAGAGAGCTCGTATTCTCTAATATTTGGAGGATATACTCACAACTAAGGTTTTTTTTAAGGGTTTTGTTAAAGAGAATTTAGCTTGAAAAAAAATTAAGAGGGAAAGTGAAAAAGATGCAAATTTGAAATAAAAATATATATATACACAAATGTGTATCAAAAATTAAGATGCTCAAAGAGACAAATCAAAGATACAAGAGACACAAAATGAGCCCACTAAATACAAGCTATTATCTCTTTTTTGAACTCATAAAACTTAGAGAACTCATCAGTTATTTGATACTTTCAAAGGCCTGATTTCAAATTCCATGATTGAGACAAATTACTTTGGTATATTATTTATAAGATATTTTCTTTGTAACCAAGTTTTGATTAAATCTTCTTTTTACCCAGTAAAGTTTTTCTGAGTTAGACCTTGAAAAAAAAAAGGATGATTATTGCCCTGAAAGAAGGTCGAGCTAGGGATTAACAAGATCAGATATTCTACCTTTTTAAGATTTTGACTTGTTAACTCTTTGATCTTTTGAATCTATAAAATTTAATTGATTGAGAAATTTGACATATGGATTCTTTGCTAAAACAAAAATAAAAAAATAAAAAAAAAATAAAAATTTAAAACCAAAAACAAGAAAATTTTTCCTTTCCTTCATTTTTTTTTGGTTTTTAGCCTTTTTGGTTGTTGTTTCTAGCTTTGAATTGTGAGTCATTTATTTTTTAGGCCTTTGATCATCAACAACTTTTCCTTGAATTCAAATTTCTTGTCACATCGTCCTAGCCGACTCTTATATCGTCCTGGACGATAGGACAAATTCTCTTCAAAATTCCATCTGGTGAACTTTTCTGTGCTTACTGAAACTCTTCGTCCTGTACTATAATTTATTGTCCTGGACGATCTGATCGAACTCTGTTGCAATTATGTTGATAGTCTTAGCCGATAACATATTTCATCCTGGCCGATGCATTTTATGGTCATCGTCCTGGCCGATACACTAGATCGTC
>NW_021583150.1:0-237 GCF_001605985.2 Dendrobium catenatum
TAAATGGTCGCGCCTTATATGGATTGCATTGAACAACTCGATTTAAAATGTCATGATTATCCTTTAACAAGTCTACTCAAATGGTTTTGGTTTAATGGTATCTTCTTTCATTCTTAAAGTTCCTAGTGAATTAGGTGGAGATTACTTTGCTGTGAGGTTATATAAGTATGTGGATCTATTTAAGTCTTCTTTCCATTAAAGCATAAAATGTGATTTCACTTTGATTGATTTTATATA